>NC_142009.1:121785615-121944677 GCF_049901735.1 Notechis scutatus | reverse complement strand
TTTGATTGCAGAAGCACAGGAGGAAACTACTCACAGTAATCTAACTGCAGTAACCTGTAACAGAAATGGCTTGACACACTGGATTTTCTTAAAACCATAAAAAGTAGCTCCGAGTTAATCCAATCATTAGCTCTGATTAACATTTGGTTGTGCTATTACGTATTTTGATACTTGTTTTATTAAATCATGGTTCAGTTCAACATAGATTGAGTAATGGAGATAAATCTCATTAATCTG
Source organism: Notechis scutatus (assembly GCF_049901735.1). NCBI lineage: Eukaryota > Metazoa > Chordata > Lepidosauria > Squamata > Elapidae > Notechis > Notechis scutatus. The sequence goes on along the minus strand of NC_142009.1, from coordinate 121,944,440 downwards.
ATTTACTTAGAACAACAATAATCAGGAACATTTTGTGTACAGTTAAATCATTACCACCATCTGGAGGCTGGTTTATGCAACAGCACCAAACCTATACTCTTATCAAACTTCCATTGTTTTATATACTGCACTAAATACCAGTATAATTCTTCCAAAACAGAAAATATTTATAACTTTCATGAGTGGTTTCAGCCACTTAATATGTGTTTCTTCTTTCATAATTTCAAAATCCCAATGTCATTCAAAATCCCAATGATTCAATTTACTGTAGCAGTGTCAGCACTAAGTTAGAAATCAGGACAACCTGGGTTCTAGAGTCCAGCTTAAGACACAAAGCCAACTGGGCCAGTCACAATCTCTCAGCCCTAAGAAGGCAAAGGCAAACATCCCTATCAAGAAAATTACAGATACATGTCCAGGTAGTCCCTAGGAATCAAGAACGACTAGAAGGCTTACACTTAAATAGATATTATTGTGAAAACAAAGTAGGACATTTACTTTTGAACTATGTTGTTTCTTATTAAATACAAGATTCCATCATGTCTTCCTTAGTTCTTAATGAAGATTTACCAAGCCCCCATGCAGGAAAGAACTTGTCACACAAGTATCTTAGAGACTATCATACCTATGCCTTTATACCGTGTCTATTACCAAAGCAGTTGACAAACCTTTATCCTCCCTTTACTGACATGTTTTATTTGTCAAAAACAAAAAATTCCCTAATGATTTTCTTCAGTCAGATAGGAAACCATGTATCAAGTATAACAGGTGATTAAAATTTATAAACATATAATTATCAGTATAGGAGATGGGCAAACATATTGAAGATTCTTTTTTAAAGATCACTATTACAATAACTAATACTCTCCCAAAGGGAGGCTAAAGCGTTCAATGTAGATTTATTACAACTTATTTATTTTATTAACCAAATAATCCTAATTGATCATATTGAATTTCAGTAATATTCTTAATACAATTGATGCTACCTTATATAGTTGCTGCATTTTATGTAATGAAAAATAGTCAATATATTAATTAATGTAATAAAACACACTCAAACATATTTATGACAAATATATATTGCATCCAAATACAAGATATAAGGACAATCACCCTTGAGGCAAGCTCCACTCTTGATAACTATCTACATGCTTTGTGAGGGATTTTTTGCAACAATACAGGATTAGATTAAAATTGTTATCTTCTTCTGGAATGTCTTTCAATTTCCTAGTCTGCAGTCTTGGAATGTTGGAATTTCTTGGTAGTATCTTCCTAAGTATTGGTTAAGCCAGACCTTGCTTAGGTTTCTGTAATCACTCTGCTAGCTGAATGTCTTTGGGCCAATCACTGTCAACCCAATTCACCTCACAGGATTGTTGTGGGGAAAATAGGAGGAGGAAAGTATGTTGGATATGTTTGCCACCTTTAGTTATTTGTAAAAATAATAAAGGCAGGAAATAAATACTCCTAGGTTGGGTCAGATAAAGCAACGAATGGCTCTTGTTGTCCTAACATGTTGACATGGGGCCTTGAAGGAGGCATTCCATGGTGGAAGTGGTTAGTGGACTAGGAAGAAGATCCCTCCTCCATCCACCCTGGTGTATTCAGGTTTCTAACTTAATCTTTGTTCTTTTTAATATTTAATGTTGTCATATTTAAAATATTTTGTACTTTTGCTTTTATGATAATATAAGTGGCACAGAGTTGCTTGAAACTAAGTGGGCGGCATATAAATTTAATGAAAAATAAAATATAAAATATACTTTTACAAGTACACATGGTTCGTTGTCATGGAAAACTGAATACTTTGTCAAACAGATGTGCCTTCCTATGTAAACGACTTCACAGGCATGAAGAATTTTTTTAAAAAATTGTTGAAAGATTAACAATGTTCAGAATTCTCTAAGAACATATGAAAAATAAAAGGACAGGGAAGGTGATACAGTGATTGTCACAGAATCTTGGGACATCATCCTAAGTGTTAAATCTAGCATAAAACTTTTGAAATTGTATAAACCAGATGAAAGAAATACCCATGAGATCAATTAAGAACTATTTTGGACTATGGCACCATAGAAATATCATGTAATAAATCTAACTAAATTCTGGAAATTGCTAAGCTTTTCATCCTTACTCTAAGTTTATGAAAAATTTCAGTAGAGGAATATTTGCAATACTTACTGTAATATGCATATAATACGGTGTCTTCAATTTGTCTTGTAGCATTGGCATCAGCCCAGTCCTACAAATGTTCACAGAAGAAGAAAACACTGTTAGAGTACCTAAACAGCTATTTTTATGTCCAGTTAATTTTTTTTTTAAATCAATCTCTGCAACTGTGCAAACATATAGTCTAATTATATATAATTAATCACCGTAACAAATAATATTGAACCCATTTAAAAGTAATATTGAAAAATTCTTTATATAAAGAAATCTATAACATTTTATTTATTTTTATTTATTTATTTATTTGATTTGCCAATTGTTTACAAGATAATAAGTATAAATGTATACATAGTTGTGAATACATGAAATGGGTACATATAAGAAAAATAAAAGAATAAGAGAAACAATAGGACAGGGACGGTAGGCACGTTGGTGCGCTTATGCACGCCCCTACAGGCCTCTTAGGAAAGGGGTGAGGTCAATAGTAGACAGTCTAAGGTTAAAGTTTTTGGGGTTTGGGGAAGAAACTACAGAGTCGGGTAGAGTATTCCAGACATTGACCACTCTATTGCTGAAGTCGTATTTCCTGCAATCAAGTTTGGTGCGATTTACTTTGAGTTTGTATCTATTGTGTGCTCTTGTGTTGTTATGGTTGAAGCTGAAGTATTCATTGACAGGTAGGACATTGCAATGTATGATTTTATATACCATGCTTAAGTCAGACCGAAGACGGCGTAATTCAAGGTTTTCTAGTTCTAGAATTTCAAGTCTGGTGGCATAAGGTATTCTACAACGAGTAGAGGAGTGGAGAACTCTTCTTGTGAAATATTTCTGGACTTTCTCAATTGTGCTAATATCAGATACATAATGTGGGTTCCAGACTGATGAACTGTATTCAAGTATTGGTCTAGCCAATGTTTTGTATGCTCTGGTTAGTAGTGTGATATTACCAGAGAAAAAGCTACGTAGGATTAGGTTAACAACTCTTAATGCCTTTTTGGCTATGTAGTTGCAGTGGGCTCTAGCACTTAGATCATTAGAGGTGAGTATTCCAAGGTCCTTTACAGAGCATGGGTCATCAACAAGATCTTGACTATTCAGCTTGTATTTTATTTTCTGATTTTTTTGCCAATATGTAAGACAGAGCATTTATTTGTTGAGATTTGAAGTTGCCATTTGTTTGACCATTCTGATACATAGTCAAGATCTTTTTGTAGGGTAGCAGTATTGTCTGTGGTATTGAACAGCTTTACATCATCAGCGAAGAGAACGCAATTGCTCTTAATATGATCACAGAGGTCGTTTATGTAGAGTATGAAGAGAGTTGGTCCTAGAACACTGCCTTGGGGAACACCACTATTGACAGGTACTGGATTTGATAGGACGCTCCCGATTTTGACCATTTGTTGTCTGTTTGACAGGAATGCTTCTATCCAGTTATTCAGTTGTCCAGAGATACCATAGGATTTTATTTTTAGGAGTAGTTTGTCGTGTACCACTGAATCAAAGGCTTTACAGAAGTCTATGTAGATTGCGTCTATTGCTTTGCCCTGGTCGAGTTGTGTCGTCCATATGTTTTGCAGTGTAAGAGTTGCAGATTACAGGATAGTTTTTTTCTGAAACCAAATTGTTTATTGGAGAGTAGGTTATTTGTCTCTAAGTGGAGGATGATGGATTGGTTAATAATTGATTCCATGACTTTACAGGTGACGCAGCATAAGGAGATTGGCCTGTAATTTTCAACTAGGCTTGGGTCTCCCTTTTTGAAGATGGGGATGACTGTGGCTTGTGACCATAGGTTAGGCAAGGAGCTGGTTCTGAAAGATTTTTCAAAGATTATGCTTAGAGGTTTGGCTATGACAGTGGATAGCTTTCTTAAGAAGTAGGCACATATTCCATCCGGTCCAATAGATAGAGATGGTTTTAGATTGCGTAGTGCTTTTTCAACATTGTCTTCTGTGAAATCGATATGTATTAGATCATTGTTGTTATCTGTGGTACGGCTAGGAAATACTGGGCATGATCCATTGCTGTTTACAAATACTGAGCCGAAGAATGTGTTAAAGATGTTGGCTTTAATGGTGTCGTCGTTGCAGTCTTTACCATCAGGTCCTATCAAGGGAGGGATGGACCTTGATCAAGGGAGGGATGGACCTTGAAAAACATGGTAGTAAAGGTTAGCATGTATTGGATGAAGGTGAACTAAGAATCAGCAATGATTCTTCAAAAAATATTATTAAGATGCATTAATTAAGTTGGAAGCAAAGAACATGCTAAAATATTTTAGTCATTTATTTATATGACTATAAGAAATAGTAGTTATTTAGTCCAGTAAATAATATTTATTCTAGTTGATTATTTGTGGCCAGTATTTCTTATAAGTAGATATATTAATATTTCTTAATTAAAAAGTGCAATGAAATAAATAATAAAATAGGTAGGTGATATATTCTAATGTTGTAGGGTGCTTTCTTTATCTTATTAAATTTAGATACTCTGCAAACTCTGGGTAAACACTCACCCTAGTACCAGACCCTGGGAGAACTCCAATCTCAAATGGGGTAGTGCCACCCTATGCAAAACTAAAGATGAAAAGCCCCCAGATCTAGGGAGTCAAATACCCAAGTTAATTGTTAAAGCAGAGCCTGAACCTCTTACTCCTCATCCAGATCTGAAAATCCTCGAGACACTCAATCAGAACATTGACAGCTTTATCAATTAAAACACACACACACAAATAAATAGGGTAGAGATGCATAAAGTTATAAAATAGAAATACCTAAAATAAAAATAATCTAAATTGAATAAAAGATCTTTGTGTAATAACCATCAATTTATAGAATTATGCTTCTATATTTAAAAAAATCTGTCCCATCCTTACGTTATTGTGATTAATCACTATTGAATCATAGAACCTCTTGTATTTTCTTATATTTTAGAAAGCCTGCAGACAGCAGGTTCTGACATATAACCCTAAATATCAAGAGCAGATCACATTTGGAAAAAAACGTTCAAATGTTACTTTCATTTACACTGACAATGTTAGGAGTACAAATTCTGAGAATGATATTTCAGCAAACAGAGGTCCCAAGTGACTTGAATACATTCACAAGGCTCTGAAATATTCAGTAAAACTGCCTTTTCACTTCTGTGGGTGTTAAAAACCTAGATGAGAATTTCCTGCAATACAGGATCATTCTGAAGGAAATTCTGTACTGCCTTCACCAAGCATTGGCAGCAAATCTCTAAGTCACTTGTCAGCTGTCATAGTTCTGATTCAAAATCCCAAATATAACTAAATAATGTACTGAGCTATACCAAATTGTTTTCTATGATCACCTACAAGACACATGGTAAACATCTTTTCTATAACTTTGTAGCACTTGGCTGTCAGATAAATCCTACTGGATATGGCTAGCATTCAGATACTAAGATGTTGGGTACATCTTATGATTTTAATCCTAAACATTAGCTACTTTCCTAATAACGTCACCAAAACCAATATATTGTACTCAGGTTGCCCTTATTAACAACCAAGGCAAATCACATCAACTTGATGAACAAAAGCAAGAATCTGCACTGCAAAATACAGGCAGCAGCATCTCCATTCTTCTTTTCCCAAGCTATGCACACTTAGGAAAAGACTACAATATCTCACTTGCATGAAACTCAAGATAACATTTCTCTCCCTAAAGTAGATTTCTTAATATTTTTTTAAAAAAATCTTTAAAAAACTTTTAATAAATCTTAGTCTTCCATCCTTCTGAGGTGGGTAAAACGAGGACCCAAATTGATGGGGACAATATGCTGATTCAACCAGGGCCCCCCCCCCCCCCGGTGAGCACACCCCGCACCCCCCAACCAAACCACCCCCCCCCGGGGGGGGCGGGTGCCCCCCGTCCCCCCCAAGAACTCACAAAGTCCAAATACCCCCCCCCCCCCACCAAAAAAACCTTCCCCCCCCCACAACCCCCCCCCCCCCCCGCCCCCCCCCCCCCGGCGCTGTAAACCACTTAGAGAGGGCTGTAAAGCACTGTAAAGCGGTATATAAGTCTAAGTGCTATTGCTATTACCAAAGCATCTAAAGTTATAATGCCCTAAAAAAGAATTGTTATTGATTTAAAGGATTAATTTAAAAAATCGATACATTATACATTTGTGATTTTACAAATATTTTAATGGCCTGCTTATGCATAACTGCTTTCTTTTGTAATATAGTCCATCTCTACATATTTTATGTGCTTAATATACACAGCTCAAAAAAATAAAGGGAACACAAAAATAAGACATCCTAGATCTGAATGAATGAAATATTCTTATGAAATACTTTGTTCATTACATAGTTGAATGTGCTGACAACAAAATCACACAAAAATTATCAATGGAAATCATATTTAGCAACCCATGGAGGTCTGGATTTGGAGTTACACTCAAAATTAAAGTGGAAAAAAACACTACAGGCTGATCCAACTTTGGTCTCCTGAGGGATCTCCTCCCACACCTGGACTAAAGCATCCCCCAACTCCTGGACAGTCTGTGGTGCAACATGGTGTTGGTGGATGGAGCGAGACATGATGTCCCAGATGTGCTCAATTGGATTCAGGTCTGGGGAATGGGCGGGCCAGTCCATAGCATCAATGCCTTCGTCTTGCAGGAACTGCTGACACACTCCAGCCACATGAGGTCTAGCATTGTCTTGCATTAGGAGGAACCCAGGTTGGCACCAGCATATGGTCTCACAAGGGGTCTGAGGATCTCATCATAGCCTGGCAGTCAGGCTACCTCTGGCGAGCACATGGAGGGCTGTGCGGCCCCCTAAATAAATGCTACCCCACACCATTACTGACCCACTGCCAAACTGGTCATGCTGGAGGATGTTGCAGGCAGCAGAACATTCTCCACGGCTTCTCCAGACCCTGTCATGTCTTGGCTATCACATGTGCTCAGTGTGAACCTGCTTTCATCTGTGAAGAGCACAGGGTGCCAGTAGCGAATTTGCCAATCTTGGTGTTCTCTGGAAAATGCCAAACGTCCTGCATGGTGTTGGGCTGTAAGCACAACCCCCACCTGTGGATGTTGGGCCCTCATACCACCCTCATGGAATCTGTTTCTGACTGTTTGAGCAGCCACATGCACATTTGGGGCTCAGTGGAGGTCATTTTGCAGGGCTCTGGCAGTGCTCCTCCTGTCCCTCCTTGCACAAAGGCAGAGGTAGCGGTCCTGATGCTGGGTTGTTGCCCTCCTACAGCCTCCTCCACGTCTCCTGATGTACTGGCCTGTCTTCTGGGAGTGCCTCCATGCTCTGGACACTACGCTGACAGACACAGCAAACCTTCTTTCCACAGCTCGCATTGATGTGCCATCCTGGATGAGCTGCACTACCTGAGCCACTTGTGTGGGTTGTAGACTCAATCTCATACTACCACTAGAGTGAAAGCACCGCCAGCATTCAAAAGTGACCAAACCATCAGCCAGAAAGCATAGGACCTAAGAAGTGGTCTGTGGTCACCACCTGCAGAACCACTCCTTTATTGAGGATGTCTTGCTAATTGCCTATGATTTCCACCTGTTGTCTATTCCATTTGCACATTTCACCTGTTGTCTATTCCATTTGCACAACAGCATGTGAAATTGATCAGTATTGCTACCTAAGTGGACAGTTTGATTTCACAGAAGTGTGATTGACTTGGAATTACATTGTGTTGTTTAAGTGTTCCCTTTATTTTTTTGAGCAGTGTATTTTTCTGCAAAGATGCCCTTACGTTTCACCAGACCGTCAAAGGAGTCTATGGTACAAAAAAGTTGTACAAAAGATGGTACCAAGAATTGCTGCTATAAAGCACAAAAGTTAAACTGAACACTCTCTGAATAGCAAATTGCCTTTTTCCCCACCAACCCACTTTTTCATAGTATATCTGGTAAACATTTATGTTTAGTTTGAAAGAGGGTGGGCAAACACAGATTTGTTTAAAAAAGGAACTCATATGTCCACCATTGATCTAATTAATATGGCCAGTCATACCAATCTATACTGTAAGACTAAACCCAACTTCAATTACAGTGAATTGCACAATATCAATATTATAACTTCATAGAAAGAGGACATACAAAATCTAGTATGGGAATGACATAGACTCAGAAAAATATTTAAAAAATCATTTAACTGGGGAAAAAATAGTATTAAAGATCTGAAAGAGAAAAGCTATCAAGAAAATAGTAAAACAGACTGAACCTGGGTCAATGCTATTGAAAAATAGCTTTCAATCTATTCAGGAAGAGACTGCAATTCCTCTGATAAATTCGGGACTTTAGCTTTAGTTTTGTCACTCAAATCCAAGTAGTTCCAGTAGCAGAGAGGCCTTTTGCTGACATTGCTGATTACCAGCTACAGCCTTTCCAGAACAGGAATAATTTAGCCACAATTATTAACAACCACATAACATCCCAACTGCATTACTGCAATGCATTATGCATGAAACTGCCTTTCAAGACCATCTAAAATTTTCAATTGGTAGAGAACGTAAAGGCTATTTCACTGAAGACAGCTGGCCAATCGAATTCTTCTTCCACACTTCTCCCAAATCTCCTGCAGAGATAACATGAACACTCATAAGGTGGTTTGGGGATGTTTGAAGATTAATAAAGCAAAGGATGCTTTATGCACAAGTAGAAGCATGTTGCATAATTCTTATTGGAATACATATACAGCTGCCAGAATTTGAACCATCTACTTTCATACTCCCCTTTCTTGAATTCCAGGGTATCTGTTAAGATATTTAAATTTAGTAGTTACAGCAGTGAAGTTGTACAGTGATCCAGAATACAGTTACAGCTGACTGGCTGAAGAGTGCTGGCTTCTGCATGAGGTAATCTGTGCTGTGATTGGTTGCTGTGGATGTGGAGGGGGAATTTCCCTTTTCCCCCACCTTTTTCTTCTGTGCCCTGGGTGCTCTATGATTTTACCTGATGGTGCTACTGTTTGCCTGTCTATCTTGTTCGGTGTATGTAAAATATATTTATTTTACTTATTTTATATTAAGAGCCGTGGTGATGCAGTGGTTAGAATGCAGTAGTACAGGCTACTTCTGCTGACTGCCAGCTGCCTGCAATTTGGCGATTCGAATCTCACCAGGCTCAAGGTTGACTCAGCCTTCCATCCTTCCAAGGTGGGTAAAATGAGGACCCAGATTGTTGGGGGCAATACGCTGACTCTATAATCCATTTAGAGAGGGCTATAAAACACTGTGAAGCAGTATATAAGTCTAGCTATTGCTAGTGCTATTTATATAAAACTACAAGTCAGTGTCTCTGACTTCATTTGGACATTGCTGCGCAATTCCCTGATAGTATCTGTGCTGATTCTTCTGCGAAAGAATACCAAGAGAGAAATAATTACAAGCAACTACCTGTTCTTGAAAAGGGAGATGCACCACCCTACTCCAGAATCTAATTGGAGCAGTTCAGCAAATCCCTTTCCTCAGAAGATTTTAATTGAAAATCCAATTTCCCCCTTACAATAGTGCTTAAAAGTTTGTGAACACTTATATTTTTCAATGTTACATAAATGTGACCTAAAATTGATCTGTCCTCCACAGAAGTCTTAATCTTGATACAAAGAATCCAATTAAACAAATGAGTAAAAACACAATATTTGTTCATATTTATCTATAAGAAACTATAAGATGCCGAGAACTGCATTTCAAAATCAGCATTCAGTAATCAATAAACTGTCTGAGCAAGCAGTCAGATAGAGAATTGCACAAAATCCACATACAGCATCGACAGGGTTAAACAACAAAAACAACTCAAACCTCATTTGACTAAACCCTTTTTCCTGCCAACTTAATTTTACTGGTTCCTGTTCCTTAAGAGTTTTCTAGGTCAAAATCTTCATAACCAGTTAGAGTAGTATATTGTTTTTCAGCTAGTTATTTATCTAGCTTCCAGCCCAAACTCACAAGAACAAAAAAAAAGTGAACTTCCTTCCCCCTTTCCTCTCATTGGAAGGGCAGTACTGTATTGCATTTAAAAACATAAGTAAAGATTTAACAAACTAATGGAGGGAAATGGTGATGGTTAAACTAGAATGTCCATTATATCTGAATATGCATGCCTATTTTACACATCATTAATTATCTGAACAGGATATTATGCATAGGCAGAAGCATTCATAATATGTATAGTTTGTTGCATCTGAAGCCCAGTAATTTGAGGTCTGTTAAATCAAAGATTTACTGTTCTTAAAATTCCCTAGCTAACCATTAGGCTATTCAAAATTTAGAATCCTCACTTATAGCTATTCATTCAGGTACTCAGGTTTAAAACTTCCCATTAATCTATTAAAGTGTGTATCAGCTATTGAAATATTTTTGTCCCTTTCTACCTGAACATGGAGTAGATGAAAAGATGAGAGTATACCTTGTAGATGAAGATTAATAATAGCAATAGATATGATGTATAGAATAAGGAACAGGAAATATTGGAAAATCAATGGGTCCAAATTTGAAGAATCTTTAAGTCCTTGGGAATGAAACTAATTCATCAGAAAATGTGTTCAGTAATTATTATATTTTCCAAAACATGTTTAAAAATAATTTTGTGTGTTGTCACTATAAGAAAGCAGAAGACTCTTTCATCCATATGAATTAGTTGTATTCTTTTATGGATTCTTTTTTGTTTCATGTCACTGTGTAATATACATTTGTTCTACTTTTTTGTTTTATTCCTGTGATTATATTCAGAACCAATATTTTTCAAAATATTGTTCTAGAAATCCAGGTTTTTATCTGGTATCAGATGCCTTCCACTAGAGTTAACACTAAAAATATATCTCCTTTCTGCTATCAGTATTAATCACTTCATTTAAAAATTGGTATTACAATCTTAATGGCAGGAATAAAACAAAAAGATGGAACCAGCATATTTGAAAATATTTTTCTGGAAAGCTAGGTTATATCCAATATTATGCACCTGGTATCAGGAAATGGCTATTCTGATTAGTCTTATTTTAATATAAACTGTACCAAATTAATTTATATCTCTCAAACAAATGATGTGCAACTTTGCCAGAATGAAACCAGGCTTTCTAAGTGTTTGTTCAGTAGACTTATATACTTCACTCATCCAGCTTCTATCCTGCCTTTTAACTCTAAGCAAACATTCAGATCAAAAGCTTTAACAAAAACCACATTTAAAATAGAACAAATGTTTCAGTATTTTTTTAAAGAAACTCGCAGCAATCTACTTATTACAATATAAACATGTCATTATAATTCATAATTAAATCAGACTTATTGCATTTGCTTTCTAGAGTTTAAAACAATTCAAATACTTTTTACTTTCCTAAACAAAACAGAAACAACAAAAAAGCCAGAAGAACAGGATTTGTTATAAAAATTATAGAAAATGGAGGATGAATAAATACCTTAAAAGTTCCATTCTGGTTCTTCACATAAGAAACTAGAAAAATGTCCACAGGAAGGAGAGCTGATGTTATAAGTGCAATTGCCAAAGCAAAAATAGATGTTATGGTGGAAATTACTTCACTTTCCTGCCTACTCTGATACTTGCGGACATAAACCCAGCAAAACACCAAAATGACCTAAAAAAAATAAGACAAATAATTGTAACAAAGTAATTAATTTCAGCATTCATTTTATTCTTTATATACATACTGAAATAACACTATTTTTCTCAATATGTTTATTTGGAGAAATTTATTCTCTTATTTATTTTAACTTTACATGTTAGAAAAATTACAGTACATAAATATTATTGAAGTGCAGTTTCAACCTATCAATTGCCATATCTCTGAAACAGACCGCATCCTCATCTCTCACTGCCCTTGACTTTTGTTTAGTCAATTATCATCAGTGCAACATAATACACGGACTTTTGTATATGTAGCATCGTATTTCCTTATTTAAAATGTTGATATATTTCTGATATAATAACAATGATTGGATACAGCATCTACTCTTGTAGTACAAAGGAATTCTTGGCTGATCTTAAAAAGTTAAGGCCTGAATAATATTTGAAGAAAGATGCGCAAAAACCCAGGGCTGTAGATTAGACTAGGCAGATTAAAAAATTAAAACAGGAAGACAGCAATGATCAATTCTGTAATTTTGTTACAAAAAAATGCACAGATATGCCAATGAAGCTAGCAAAAGACAAATTCTAATTGAAGTAACTGTTACCTTTTTCAGTTAACTATGGATAAGAATGTAATCAAATACAAAGCAAATGAAAAGTTCAATGTTTTTAATTAGCACATCAGGTAAAACTTTCACTGAACTGTTTGTTGCAGCATATTAGTTTACTAAATAAACCATTTCATGCAACATAATAAGTTTCTGGTTTTGGTCTAACAATCCTAACCCTAATGTATATATGAAGACCACTATTTAACAAACCATGATTATGTCCAGATTTTCCCAAGCATATATGGTCCTCTACTGTCTGACCAGGAAAACTGTCCAAAACTATCCATGACAGAGGCAATGGAATTATACAGGTGTTAAATCAGGAGAAACAGAAGCAGCACATCCTAGCTGCATTTTCTATAAAAGTATCCTGCCTGTATCCACTATTGACTTGAGGTTCAGATGGTTGATACTTTTTTGTAAAACAAAATATATTAATGATGACTTAGCTTATACAGACTTGGGATACAACAGAAACACACGATTTCATACTTCAAACACAGTCCTAATGTCACTGATTTGCAATTTCATGCAGGGCACGCTGCTTTAGAGGGTTTTGATTTTTCAAGACTGCAGGCTTGGAGGGCAAAGCCAAAATAAACCTAATTGGGGTTAATAAGGTGCTCAGTGCTAGAGAAGCCTGACTAAGTTGTGTACTTTATATTACGTTTTTCTAAAGGGTGGGGGGGACGATTCGGTTTCGGGGCTGCGCAGCTCTTCCCGCTCACCCACGACAGAGGCGGCGAGTCTCCTCACCGCGGCATCGGTTAAATTCCTTCCGCCACACACGCACTTTCAAATATAATCCCGACTACTACGGCTTCAGACTCGGCTAAGTTTACCTGAAGAGTAACCCTGATTGGGCAAAGTACAGCTCGTTCCCAAGAGAGTAAAGCCCAGGGTCGGTGCCGAGCATGAACTCAACCGCCTCCCCTGAAACTATTTCGCCCCGAGGCGGTGAGAGAGGGGAGAAGCTTGGTCAGCGGCGAGGAGAGAAGCGAGACAGGGAGGAAAATAAATGGGAAGCCAAAGCGCTGCTTTATTCCTCCTACCAGTAAAGCAAGGCCGAAGAGACACCATCCCGTCACCAGATCCACCTCCGCGGTGAAGGCCACCATCTTTACTTCCGGCAACAGAACAAGCGCGAAGAGGAGCAACGGCTGCGGAAACGTCGCCGAGAGGGGAGGAGCAATTGAGGGGGGAGGGGGAGGCCGTTGCCGTAGGAACCTCCAAGCAACGCTTTCGCCGGAACGCCCCGACGGCATTTGGAATGTTTCAATTGGCTAATGTCATAAAGCGGCAGCCAATGAATGAGAGAAAGCGAGGTTCCTATAAGAAGTGCGCTAAGGCTTTCGGGTAAGGAAAATGTGTTGTTTGGGCTCAGGGAAGCGGGTGGCATTGGAAGGGGCTCGTGATTTAAGATTGGAGTATAGGTATTCCTCGACTTACGACCACAATTGAGGCCAGAATTTCTGTTAAGTGAGTTTTGCCCCATTTTACCACCTCTTTTGGCCACAGTTAAGTGAATCACTGTTAAGTTAGTAATAGTTAAGTGAATCTGGCTCACCCATTGACTTTGCTTGTGGGAAGATTGCAAAAGCTGATCAATTGACCCCGGGACACTGCAAGTGTTATAAATATGAATCAGTTGCTAAACATCTGAATTTTGATCATGTGTCTGGAGAATGCTGCAATGGTCATAAGTATAAAAATGGTCATAAGTCACTTTTTTTCAATGCCGTTGTACTTTCATATGGTCACTAAATGATCTGTTATAAGTCAAGGACTACCTGTACAGATCCTCCTAGGAAAGGTTGCTCACAGGATATCTTTCCAATGCAAGCTTAATTCCAGTAGTATTGATCACTGGCCTCAGTTATCGTGCGTATGTACATACACCTTCCCATAAATATCCACAAATATTTGGAGTAGTTAGTGGGTAATGGGTAGGTGGTGTGTCATTCTTGTTAGAGTGGATCAGAAAGAAGCCTAATCACCTGGCAGCACAGCAGTATTAAAGACGACCATCCTGTTATTAAATCCAGCAGGGTCTGTATAAACCATCTTGGCTTCTAAGGGCTATCCTCAAACACTGCTATCCTCTGTGGGCCAAATCCATTAAAGCTGCTTCATCTTGTTTCCAGAGGCACTTCTCCGTACCACTTTGTCTAAGTTGCTTCTTGCTTTCAGCTCTGCCACATTGAGGAGGGACTGAGGTGTCCATGTTGGAAATGGTGTGTTCTGTGACAGGCTTCTTCGGGACACACTGTGGGGGCAATGGAGCAGGTGGTATTCTGTGTCCTGGATCCCAAGCCTGATGGTTTTGTTCCAGTCCCACCATGTCCACCTTACCCACCCTATTTTGTTTCCTACCATCCCTATGGCCGAGAATAACTTGTTTTCTGGGCCAATTCCCCACCCCACCCTGTCAGCTATTTTGGCCAATTGCAGAAGCTACTCAGCAATTCAATAACCCATAAAGCAGATTGACTGCCACTGTACAGAATAGCGCTGTCCATTTTCCCTTTTCCCTTTTCATATTACTCCCCCACCCCCTTGTTCTTGTGTTCCTTGTTTTGCAGACCTGCAAAGATTGGAGATGTAAGGATTGGTCGGTCACAAAGCTACCAATCATCAGCGTTATCAATATCATAACCAGTGGTGGGATTCAAATTTTTTTACTACTGGTTCTGTGGGCGTGGCTTGGTGGGTGTGGCAGGGGAAGGATAGTGTAAAATCTCCAGTCAGAGGTGGGATTTGCCGGTTCTCTGAACTACTCAAAATTTCCGCTACCAGTTCTCTAGAACTGGTAAGAACCTGCTGAATACCACCTCTGGTCATAACCATGAATTATTGCTAAACCAGTCAGTCACTATATGAGAGATACCTATACACATATGCAAACAATTTCTGCCTATTGCAGTTCACAGAAATTAAAGAGGCTAGATAGATGGACAGATTTTCTAGGATGTCGGTTCTAATACATTTCCTGCTGTTTTTGCAAATCAGTGAATATTTGTTTTTGTTTTTTTTGTTTTTTTTTTACAGCCTTGAGATTGGGAAGCACATGTTCAAAATTGCATAACCTTAATGCTGTCTGACCTGACAATGAGTTTATGCTAGTTTTATCCTTTATGATATGAGCATGGTGTTTTTTTAAAAAGGGATGGGGGGGGTATACTTTTTCAGGGAGAGGTATCAAAGAAGAAGGCTTTGATCCAAAGTAAAGATCCACTCCAATGGAATGTTGTAGTCTAAGGTAACAAAAAAAAGTCAAGTTGATAGTTGCAAGAGCTTTGTCCCATTTTTGTTATCATGTAATTAATGGCAGGGTGACTTTGGTCATGGTGATGACAGGGTCACTTTCTGAGCCCAACCCACTGACCTGTTACAGGGAAAATAGAAGGCAAGAATGTATACCTAAATATATTTTAAGTCAAGATATATATATATATATTTTATTATGGTTGGCTCACTGACTTCGTATGCATCAGTACACCTTCATATTATACTAGCTTAGTGTATCTCAGTAGGCCTTCCTGATATACTTTCCTGGCAGGTTTTGGCAGATGTTAATCACTTTTCAATTTCATCTCCTTGCAGTATATTGTTAAAAAGGCCCCAAAAAGGATTACGGGTGTCTTTGAAGTTGTGATATAATTCACTGAAATGGATTAAAAACAAGTAAATTAGAATAGAATCACGTTAGAACAATCCTGTATTTGAAGAAAACTGATCTTATTTTGGAAAAACTATAAATTATATATCAATCAGCATTTTTGTCAAAACTAGACAATTTGAAAGAGTCAATAATTTAAGCTGGTGAGTAACTTCCTGGAAGAAATTAGCAAGATTTTTCCTCACGTTTGCCTTTGGAACAATTCAACCTAGCAAATCAAAGCAAACTACCTAAATTCTATTTCTAATGCTGTGAGAGAGTGCATTCTGTCTAAAATCTCTGATTTTATGGCTGAATGATATAGCCCAATTATAGGACATACTTAGCTTTTCTGCGTCCCTGGTATAGAATTCCGCAGAATTTGAAAATCTCAGGAAAACTCATGGAAAAATTCAGAAAGAATTAATTTCTTTTACATGATTCCTATGTAAATCTCTTATCAAACAACTGCCTCTCAGTATGATCATTTCATATTATTAAATAAATATGGCATCTCACCTTTGTCTATGTTATATTTGACTAACATTTTTGAATAGATATATACCTGGGAAACCCTGGGAACATTCATAGAATCTAACTGGTCTTGTCTTTGTCTCTCCTCTTGAATGTGGAAGATTCCACTGCTGTAGCAGAAAGGGTGTTGGTACTTACCTGATACGCCCATTCTCTGTACTCCCTTGCCTTTTATCATAGCTATCAGCATCTCCTCCTAATCCCTGGGGGAAGGGAGTGTAAGAGAAGAATAAGTGGCTATAAATGTGTACTGATTATGTTACTTAGTTGGATAATGAAATGTCTGTAAGAAAATAACCAAGCTCAGAGAGCACCAAGGACCCACAGTGTAATTTCTCTAACTGATTAAATTGCTGTGATTAACTGTAGTTTCTCATCGCCAAGGACCTTGGAGGTCTTCTAGTCCCACCCTTTGTCCAAAGCAGGAGTTATTACATCATCCTGAATAAATGAATGTCCAGTCTTTTCTTGAAAACTTGGAGTGATAGAACAACTTCCATTCCGGAAGGAAAGCTATTTCATTGATTAAATGCTCTCACTGTTAGAAAATTTCTTAGTTCCAGGTAGGATCTCTCTTTAACAAGCTTCTACCCATTACTTCTTGTCCTGCCCTCTGCTTTTGAAAATAAGTTGACCCTCTCATCTCTAGGACTGCCCCTCAAGTATTGGAAGACAGCTATCATGTCACCCCAATCCTCCTCTTTGTAAGGCTAGACATACTTAGTTCCCTTGACTGATCATCATACACACATATCATCTTAGTGCTCTTCTCTGCACTCTTTCTAGGGCCTCAGCATTTTTTTTGTATCATAGTGAGCAGAACTAGATGCAGTATTCCATGTGTGACCTCACTAGTGCACTATAGAGTGGTACAGGTAGTCCTTGACTTACGATCACCATTGAGTCCAAAATTTCCATTGCTAAAAGAGGCAGTTGTTAATTGAGCTTTGTCCCATTTTATGACCTTTTTTGCCACACTTGTCAAATGAATCACTGCAGTTGTTGAGTTGGGAATATGGTTTTAAATGCATCTGGCTTTCCCAATGACTTTGCTGGTCAGAAGATTGCAAAAGGGGATCACATGACCTTGGTACATTGCAACTGTCATATTTTGATCAGGTGACCATGGGGATGCTGCAACAGTTGTGTGAAAAATGGCCTAAAGTCACTTTTTTCAGTGCTGTTATAACTTCAAATAATCACTAAATAAATGATTATAAGTCAAAGGCTACCTATACTATCACTTCTTGTGATGATAGTATGATGATATTGATGATATGATGAATATGATGATATTCCCTGTTGATGCAGCCTAGAACTGCATTCATTTTTTTGGCAGCTGCAGCATACTGCTGATTCATAGATAAGCCAAGGTCTATTAGGACACCTAGATCCCTATCACTATTACTACTATTGAGCCAGATAGTGCCTATTCTATACCTGTGCATTTGTTTCTTCCTGAAAATTTGCTGAGGTTCCCTTCTATCCCATCATCTAGCTCATTGACGAAGATGCTGAAGAGAACTGGGCCCAAGACAGAACTACTGTATGCTTCTCTCCAGGTAGATGTAGTTTCATTGAGGGCTGCATGTTGACTGCGGTTGATCAGCCTATTGTGAATCCATCTGGTGGTGGTACTGTTTATCCAGCATTGTTCTATCTCAAAGGTCTTTAAACTTGGCAAGTTTAAGACTTGTGGACTTCAACTCCCAGAATTCCTGAGCGAACATGACTGGAGCAGGAATTCTGAGTTGTAGTCCACAAGTCTTAAAGCTGTCAAGTTTGAAGACCCCTGTATCTATCTTATCAAAATATAGGCTGTGGTCTACTTTGCCAAATGCTTTATTGAATTCTAAGTATACTATATCTACACTATTTCCTGGATCCACTAATTTAATCATGAATTTAATCACACCTTATTTATATAGTACCTTTATTTCTGGATATTCCTTCAGTTTGTTCTTCAGATCCTTGTTTTCTTTCATAAAGGATGCCATTTTCACTGGCTAAGTGGTCATTTTCCTCTCCCAATTAAGATGCAGAAATTACAAGAGGCATACATCAGTCACAGAATATAGGTAAATAAGCAGGCAAAAAGAGGAGCTTAAAACAGGTTTGTAAGGGAAATGAATTATTTAAGCTCTTATGGTGGCATCTTTTTTCTGTGAGCTTTTCTTGCCTTGATCTTATTTCTTCCATCTGCTTTTTTCCTGTATTTTCATGGAAAAACACTTGTGTTATTAAACAATATTCACAAAAAAATTACATATTAACCCACCAACAACATCAAAATTTAACACTGGTCATTAAATAGGAAAGGTCAGGTTCTCAGACAAAAAAAAAATTGGTTACTTACTTTTGGTCTCTTTGTTGATGTCTGTTTCTTGAGACAGATCTGCCAAAAGAAACATTTTGAACACCTGAGGATAAACCAACTCGAGAGGATTTACTAAGTGTTATAAATCATAGTGTGGATACAATCTATACTGACTGGCGTCAAATCCAGTTGCCATGCACTTTGGCTGCATTCTGACCATTTGTTTTAAAAGGTTTGAAGTTCTTCTGACAAAATGCTTGGAGCATAAAGCCACATTTTGAAAAGCACGGTAACTACATCTATCTATTATCAATCTTACATTGTAGCATCTTCATGTACTAGTTTTCAATGGAATTTATATATGCCCCCTCTAAGCAAAATATTGACACTTGTACTTGGGACAAAGTATGGTGAATTCGGATTTTTAGCTGCAATCCTTAAACAGGCTGATTACAGATGAAGCTGCTGAGAATAATTATTTTGCTGTCCTTCCCTCTACTAAAAATCTGTAAGGAATCTGTAACTCAAATAGATCTTTAAAAAGGGCGTTGGTACTTACCTGATACTCCCGTTCTCTGTGAGCTGTGAAGAGCATCCAGAAGTGGGAGGTGCTTCAGTCTCTTCTGGAAAGGCTGGGCTTAAAACTCTGGAACACTCCTCCTCCACAGGACACCTCTTCAGCATCCCCCAGTTTTGCGAAGACTGAGTACCAAAGTCCGGAACTCATCACCTAATCTAGATCCCTGACCAGAACGAAACCCCACCAGACGGAAAGAAATGGGTGGGGCTGGATGCTCTTCACAGCTCACAGAGAACGGGCGTATCAGGTAAGTACCAACGCCCTTTCTCCCATGAGCTGTTCAGAGCATCCAGAAGTGGGACATACCAAAGTTTGGCCTGTCCTTAGGGAGGGACTCTGTCTGGATCAAAATCCACTCCTAAACTCTGTGGACCCTCTGCAGGACTCTTCTGCCAAATGAAGCGTCCGCTGAGGCATAGACATCAATTTTATAATTTCTGACAAAGGGCGATGGTGAAGCCCAAATCGCCGCTCTGCAGATTTCGTCTATGGAAGCCCGAGTGGCCCATGCTGCTGATGTTGCCGCACTCCTTGTTGAGTGGGCTCTAATGCCCTTAGGAACGGAGATGGACTGGCATTCGTAACTTTTAGCTATGGTGGCTCTCAACCAACCATCTACCAATGGTCGTCGACGACACCCTGTGTCCTAAAGTGGATGGGTTGAAGGATAGGAATAGAGCCTCAGATTTTCGAAATGCCGTGCAGTCTAGATAGATGCTTAACGCCCTTCGAATGTCAAGTCGATGCCATTGATGCTCCAGTCTATGAGATGGTTTCGGACAAAAATTTGGAAGCACCAACTCCTGCGCTCTGTGGAAGGCTGAATTTACTTTAGGGATGAACGATGGATCCAATCTGAGAACCACTCTGTTTGACTGCCTGCGAAGTGGCAGGCTCCGTCAGTCACAAAGAGCTGCTCTCAACTGATCGGGGGGATAACCTAATAGAGCCACAAGCCTTGAAATCGCCAGATTAATAGGGGGGGAAATTTGCAAGCCAAATTAACCCAAGAGCAAACCTGAATCTTGACAAGCTGAATCAGAAACCGTTCCAGTCAGGGAGTGCACAACCTCTTACCACGAAGGCTGAGCTAAAACAGGGGACGCTGAGGAGGTGTCCCGTGGAGGAGGAGGAGCATCCCGGAGTTTTAAGCTCAGCCTTTCCAGAAGAGACTGAAGCACTTCCCACTTCTGGATGCTCTGAACAGCTCATGGGAGAAAACAATATCAACCTTGCATATAATCCATTTAATTCTTCTGTGATAGCTCAAAACTCTGATCTGGAAGGAGTTATATTAACATTTTATTTGGATTCTAAATATATATCAATTTCTGGAAATGTTGCTCCTTGGAAATAATCATAGCACAGGTCAACAAAAACCTGCCTGGATATTCATTAGTGAATGGGATTCATTTTTACCTGCTCTGCCTCTGCAGCTATCAAAACATACTAGATTGTTTTCTGTAAAGTTAAGTCAGACATGATAGGAGCTAAAATTTGCTTGAGGTTTTATTTATTTCTTTGTTCATTTATGGTGGGGGATGGGACTTATCTCTGTTAAAGTTGGCATGAAAGAAAAATAGCAGATTTCTATAGGCAATACAATTTGCCAGATTGAATCCATATTTTTTTAAGAATATTGTTTCTAAATCTCTACACAATAAATTAAAAATAGTACTGCAAGAAGTAATCCTAGAATTTATTTTCAATTTTCACTGCTGCATCAAATGAAAATGGTGGGGTCTACCAGTGGTGCATTTCAAAAAAGTTTACCACTGGTTTGGTGAGCATAGCTTGGTGGGTGCGCTTTGTGCGCATGCACACACTTCATGCATGCACACACAAACGCGCACTTTGCTCAGGTGCAGAGGTTTTTCGACTCACTTCCTGAAATCCTACACTCTCCCTGTCACTTCAGCAGCTGACGTGTGGCAATCTGCTGTGCCGTGCAAAGCAGATGTGCTTCAAAAGCAGAGAATAAAGATCAGTATGGGAGCCTGGTTAGGCTGGTGGGCCCAACAGCAGCTGCAGCAGCTCCTCAGAGAAAACCGGTTCGTCTCTGCTGCTCTTCGGTGCTACTGGTATGCCAGAACTGGGCCAAACCACTAGAATACCACCCCTGGGGTCCACATGTTAAGGGATCAATGTCCTGGGATTAGGTTTTCAAAGACTATGGTCATCTTTGCTTACTTGCTTTGCTGTATTTACGGAAGTCAAACAAACTGACTAAAAATCAACATAACACTTCATTTATATTGAACAAAATGTTTCAGATTTGAACATAACAGGCCATACCTCTATAACCAAACAAGGAGAATTAGCACACATCCTGCCTCTGGCCTGTACTTCTGAGGAAATACGAATCATGTACAAGCAGCCCGGTTTACAAAAAATGTATCGTGCTGGGCTTTGCAATTGTTCTAAGTACACTCCCAATTCTATTTGTTTATGTACATCCTCACTGCTGCTGAAGTCACATTAAAAAATAAGCTTGAGCAAAAAGCACAATGACGATAAAGGAGAAAAATTGTAGCTCGGGATTGAAATAAGTGGCCCTTGGTGCTCTCTGAGCATGGTGGTTTTCTTGCATTACCCAGACTAGGTTACATCGTCAGTGTTAGTAAGGAGTGGGATATATATTCTATTGGCTTGCCCTGTCAGTGTTGGCAGGAGTAGTTTTGGAGGTCTATAGTCAACTGTTAGGGACTAAGATTCTGCCTTTCTGAAAGTTGCTTTTTCTTCTCAGGTGCTTTGTTTGTCCAGCGGGAACAATCAGTGATATAAAGAAATGGGTTAATTGTCATGGGAGCAGGTATATGGTGGGTGGGACAGCATCAATACATTGCAATAGTTGTCTCCATCTGTCATAGCCAAAAACATTAGGAAGGGGTGGGGTTGGTTCTCTCCCCTCCTCCACTATTTTGGGCTATCCAGCTGATGAATGGAAATAGAGATAATGTCATGCTGAATCTTCTCCAGTGCTAAAAGGGACACGGGATATATAGAACAACAATATTCACTAATTATTGTCTTCTGGGCGCTTAACCAGGACTAATGGCCAATGCAGTTTAGCATACCAGGAGACTAGAACACCCATTTGTTTATTTATCATATTTAAGAACTGCCCATATGCCTCACAGAGGGACTTTAGGTATTGTACAAATGCAATATTAAAAACTTGAGTGCCATATGTAAAGTTTAAAATTGGCATGCAATGTTATAAATTAATCAGGAAAAGGGATTTAAGGGGTCCAACCAGTCCCACGACTGTGTAGTGCGTACCTCTCCGTATGCCCCAAGCAAAGCCGCAGACAGCCTTTCTGGAAGGCTGTCCTGTAGATATGTTTAAATTGAAGATATTAACACAATTCACCAAGAAAGGGCCTGAAAGAAAATGTACAGATAGTTTTAAAAGTTTAAAAGTTATTCTAAAAATTATTCTAAAACAATTTTGTTTTTTCCTAGATTCCTTTGATTCCTGTTTTATTTCATTATTATTTATGACATGTTACCTGTAATGTTACCGCTTTGAACCCTAAACAAATCCTAGAGTTACACATTTAAGTTGACAAGTAAATAAATAAAACAGAGGATCACTTACCTCAAACAGAGTTTCCCTGCACAGTATAGGAACATCTCCATCATTCATTCAATGTCCTAAACTAAGCTAAACTAAGCTAAGCTAAACTAAGCTAAGCTAATATAAACTAAATATATTAAATATGATAAATAAATAAAGTGTTAATAAACTGAACTAAGTAAACAAGTGTGATATGAAATAATATAAATTAACAAATACTGTAAACTAAACCTAACTATGTAAATGCAATTAAATAAAAACAAAACTAGATCTAAGCTACCAATCCTCGATGAGTAAAGAGCAGTATACTCACACACAGAGAGAGACAAATCTCTGGAATGAATGGCTTTCATTCAGCCCACCAAAAAGTTTTATTTACTTCTCCTTTGTGAGCTCATCTACCTGTCAGCACCAGTATGAAGCACAACCTCACAAAGGAAAAGCAAAGCAAACTGATTGGCTGAATGAATGCTACTCAGAGTTTTAGCTGTTTTTCAATATTGGGGAAAATGTAAGTACAAAATCCTGTTGATGCATTTGGTGGAATCAGAAGATCTGCTAACAAGAAAAATACCATAGAAAAATTAGTGCCACTGAAGAAAGCAGGGAGATGTCTGCACAATTTAAACTGAAAAAGTGGAACAGAGGTGAGTGAGCAGAATTGGAGAGATACTTGCTCTTGTTCCACCATACTGTACTTGTCTATTTCTCTTGAAAAACTATTTCAAAACAAACACAGTATTCGAACTGAATTCAGCAACAGCCCTTCTACTTGAGTTGTTGGTATACATACTGCGATTTGTTGCATGACCATTATTATTGTGATTATTTTCTTAGTGTTTTGCTGTCCGCAGCAGACTTTTTGATGATAAGAATGACAGAAAATCTATTGCATTTAAGGAGCATGTGTGTATTGAGCATTTAAACATAATTCATATAAGCTGGTCATGATGATGTCATTATTTAATTCATACAATACATTGAACCTTAATTGCAAAGGGTGAGCTAATGCAAGAATCTAGATTTGTGTTAATAGCTAGTTTGTGGGGCAGAATGTAATACCTATTCATTGTGGTGAGACCTGACAATAAAAATGCTGTCCAACTCACACTAAATTAGTGAAGTCTGGATGACCAATGGTAGCCTGAACTGTTTTTTAAAAATTATTATTAGCTGTATGCAAAAAAGCAAAGCAAAGTACACAAAATTATAAAAGGAAAAAAAGATTTTTAAAAAAGAAATAAACATACAAGATGTATATTTACAGACAATAAATGGATGCCATAATTCATTACAGACATCCATTGTTGACCTATAGTAATACATTTTTGGAATCATAGGTTTGGCTTTCCGGTGCTGAACAGCAGGTCTTTAGATTCTTTGTCCAAAAGTAAAAAATAAAGTGTTAATTTCACTGCACCTCCAATAACAAATAAAATCATTTTGAAACATTATTTGTTATTGAAAAGGCTATAATCTAAAAAATTCAAATTGTTGAGTTTTTTAAAAAAAATCTGTTTTGGTTAAGACATGCAAGCAAAGCAAAAACAAAGAAGAACTTTATGTACGTATCTAAAGAATGAAAAAATTAAAAAGCAAAACAAAAGGGAATAAAAAGAGCATTTTAGAAGAAACTTTCCCTTTCTCCATACCCCTCCTTTCCCCCCAGTTACTAACTGTTACTTAATCCTACATTGGACCTTGTTAACTCATATCTGTTTGGATCATTTGAATTGTTATTATTACTAGTGAAACATGCCTGTATGCTTTCCCATTTAGACAGAATCAGTAATTGAAATCTGAGAATAAAACCTTTTTTCCCAAAGTGAATTCCAAACTTCTGCCATTAGAGTGTGACATAGCAGCAGCTTTCCTCTCTCACATCCACTTCCAGACCAATTAAAGGCTACAAAAAGATGCGACAATGCTAAATATAATACAGCAAATAAGTTTGCAATATATTATCAATAATAAGGTAAGTGGGATTTATTGGTCTTGGTTTGGTTTGGTTTTTTACTTCATAAAAGTCATCTCTCATAATTCTCTGATTTTTCAGAGTACAAGGCATCGGCCAGCTTTTCCTCAAATTTTGGGATGCAACCCATAAGAGAGATGGTAGCTAATTGTTTCCAGGTCCTTTATTGTATTGAAAGGAAAAGTGCTGCCTCTGCTCTCTTCTATCTTGAACAGGGTTATTTTTGGTCTGCATTAAAAGGCATTGTCCACTGATTTGAAAAGAGCCCCTCTAGAATACAATGGGAAGATTGGATTGGCTGTGCTTTTCTACCTTGTTTTGTGGTTCAAGTCAATAAAAAGGAGTGGAAGACAAAGAAGTAAGCCCAGAATTGCAGCACATCTTCCACATTTGTGCTTGAAGAAAAAGGATGGAGGAGAAACCAAGAATATTTTTCTTTCTTTCTTGTGTCGTCTTCACCCACAACCCATCATTATCATATTGTTTATTATTGATTTTCATACTTTGGAAAGGTACAAATAAAATCAGGAATTCTGGATCTCAGGACTCAAAAGATCAAAAGATATATTTGATGGCTTCCATATTCAAGCCGTGTTTACTAAACAAAATCAGTATATGGTTGTTATAGAACTCTTGATAAGAAAGAATACCAGATGTTCCCTTGTGTTTTCAGGAAATGGATTTCTGACAACATATACTATCTATTTGACATTTTGTTTTTATTGCTGAAGACAATTTATAGTGAGCTTTCCATATTTATACTTCTATATTGTTGATCCTTACCATGTTCAGATGTTTACTTTCTTTTGTATTAGCTTGACATGTTCTTGCATGTCAAGACATACACACTAGCATTAATTTTGTTTGCTGATTAATTCAATCAGATGCCCGTTTTTATATTTGTGTAGAATAGTGAGCAGCTGTTCTCTGCTAATGTTTTCAAAAGCTTTTATGGTTTCATATGCCTCTATCATATTTCTAGTTAGTCAGGGTTTTTTTTTTTTGAGCTGAAGAGCTGTTGTATTTTTAATGTTCTGTGTAAAAATATTTACATAGTACTTTATATCCTTTCTGCTTTTGTCTCTACTTTTACCAGTCTACTCAGTTCTTCTACAATGCTGCAGTCAGAATGATTGGGGGCGATGACATAACTACTGTAAACTGCTTACTGTAAGGAAACATACCTTCAATTTAGATGTGTACCTGGACAAAGAAAGATAATCTGAAGATAGGAGGTGTTAAGTGGTTGAATTGTCATGGTCAGGCCATTTCTTAGTGAGAGTCTTCTCTAAGGGGATCATGAATCAGTTAATATTAACTGCTTTGGAGACTTCTGAAATCTAGTGATTTCCAGCAAATTTTGTGGAAATTCTTGAGAGTTCCTTTGTGGAAATCCCATTGTGGCATTGGTTGGAGAGATGAGATGAATTACTGACAAGATTACTTCTTAGTGATCTCTCTCCAACCTGGCACCTTAGTACACAGTAGAATTGTTTACTTCTCCCCTTCTAAGTTGTACACCACAATTCAGTTTAGGTTTGTGCAATCTAGATGCTGCGTTCAATCCACATTGATCTCAAGTATCAACTCCATCACTCAGTCAAAATTGGTATCATTATGCCCAAGGAGACTGCAGGCATATCAGTTTGAAGAAAAACAGGGTACTCTTAGTAGTTGCAGTCCATAATTGACATAACAGTGCTAATAGAAAAAATAAAAATGTTACATATTTGCATACTCACCGTGGATTGGTCAGTCCTGACGGCGGGAAAGTCGAAGAGCCGTCATTGGCCGCGAGCAGCCCGCTATAAAGAAGGCTGCTGAGGTTCCGTGGTTGTTCAGTTCTAGAGGAAATAAAAAGAACAAAGGATCAACTGGGTCTCAAGTCGTTATTTCCCACAATGCAACACTGGCGCCGAGGGTGGGATACTGAGACAAAGGAGACCAGTTGAGCACGTGGCAACGAGGACCAAGCAAGACGAAATGGCCGGCAACAACTCGCCACCCGCACCATTCAACCCAGCAACGGAAGACTGGGAATCTTACATCGAACGATTCCTCATGTTCCTAGAAGGGAACGAGTTCCAAGGAATATCCGAAAATAGGAAGAGAGCCGTTTTCCTCACCCACTGCGGGCCCGCAGTATTCAAGATGGCAAAGGCATTGGCATCACCCCACGATGTGAAGAAAATGGCGTGGTTGGACCTAGACAAATTACTGCGAGCCCATTATGCACCAACCATTTCATGCCTCATCAAAAGACATGCACTAACAGCGCCGGGTCAGCCGGCTACGAACGGACAGGCGGAATGCATGGTCCGTTATACTAAGGAAACACTACACAAATTGGGAACTGGAGATATACAGAAAAAGATATATAAGCTACTCAGTATACAACACATTACACCAAACACCACAACAAATAAAAGCCGAGCAGAACTATTAATGGGAAGAAAACTAAGATCTAACCTAGACAGACTGCACCCCACATATAGCCCTGAAAAGCCAACAGACTCCTCCAGTAAATGCTGCACATTCAAAACAGGGGACCTAGTCTATGCAAAAAACCTCACGGGGGAACCATTGTGGATACCGGCAACAATAACCCAAATGACAGGACCCCGGTCATACAGAGTAGAGACAAAGGATGGAAAGAGCTGGAGGAGGCACATGGACCAACTCAGATCAAGGGCCACACTGAGAAACACTAACAATCGGGGGAAGAAGGGGAAGAACTTAAACAAACACAGGAATCGCCTCAAATATTAAACAAAAATAACCAAACCAAAGAGGGGGGAGACCCCTCAAACACAACTGAGAGGGGAGGGGGAGACCCTCCACAAGCACGAGAAGTAACAAAACAAACCTTAACAACGGTACAACAACCAATACCAACATTAGCCCCGATCGGAAATCACAATCATGTATCTGAAACCATTGAAGAAGAAGATAACATTGAAGGACTGGAGCAGGCTTTGGAAAACCATCATGAAGCCACTTCTGGCGGGAGCAGTCGAGCCGACTCAACCATCCCGGAAAGGCGGGAGCAGCATGGCTGACTCTACCTTCCAGGAGGTTCCACGGCAGAAGACGGGAGAGACAGCGAACCCGTCCGAACAGTCTGGAGACAAAACCACGACTGAATTGCGCAGGTCCAGTCGAACCCATAAGAGCCCCACCTATTTACGTGACTACATAACATAGGGAAGGCCTGATTGGTTGGACTGAACCACATGGGGAGGGGTGTTACGTATTTGCATACTCACCATGGATTGGTCAGTCCTGATGGCGGGAAAGTCAAAGAGCTGTCATTGAGCCGCGAGCAGTCCGTTATAAAGAAGGCTGCCGCGGTTCCACGGTTGTTCAGTTCTAGAGGAAATAAGAACAAAGGATCAATTGGGTCTCGAGTCGTTATTTCCCACAACGCAACAAAAAATATTATTAAAGATATCCAAGCATGGCTTTTCCAGACTAAAATTGCACAAACTTCCCTCTTTAACTCCTCCTTATTTGCATGGTTGATTGCTGGTTCTTGGTAAAACCATGGTAGGTATCAATAAAAGATACCTGCATAAATAAATGATAGGTCCATTAACTCATATTGTTAATTGCAAAAATAGGAATGAAATAGACTCGCTAGTTCTTGCTTTAAGCTTCTTTGAGAAGCACAAGAAATTAAAAAAAACTTTTAGGGTCATCAACTTTAGGCATCTTTTGTGGAGGTAATCTGGAAGAGTAGAATTAATTACATTCAAGTTTCATAGTTTTGTGTCTTTCTGATCCTTTTTTGTTAGTGGTGTTCACCTTTGTTTCTCCCCATTTTCCTAGGATAAATGATGTCTATGGAGATTCTCAGTCATCCAGGTCATGGTTGTCCCAAAGGTGCTTTTTCAAGAGGCAACTGGACTTTGTTTTTTCTTTGAAGATATTTTGCTTCTCATCGAAGAAGCTATGTCAAAATTGAATAGTCCTCTCTCAACAGAGGGGGAAGAATACAACATTATCTATCTCCAGTCTACAACACCATCCTTTCAATAGTTCCAAGAAGGCTTCACAACTATTTACACTACTCAGATGACCCTGACAATATAGATAAACCTCCAGGTGGCCTCAACTATTCTAAAAGAATGCAAATGACCAGCTACCTACAAGGACTATAAATCCTTCCATTACCCACCATTCAGCCAGAGCTGAAGAAGTTTCTTGGATGAGAAGTGAAACATCTTCAAAGAAAAAAACAAGAAAGTCCAGTTGCCTCTTGAAAAAAAAGCACCTTTGGGACTGGGATGGATTTCTTATCCTTGAGATAGAAATCTTTTATGAAATGAGAAGGAAATCTCATTTAGCAAACTTGCATTGCTCAAATATAATCTCTTCTTCGTTTTCCATTGTCATCTGAAGACACTCAGAAGAATCACCAAATGGGATAGCCAGGCTGCCCTGAGGTTTCCTTGTCGTTTGGGGGGGGGGCTTCTGAAACCCACCAAAATGAACTGTCAAACAGATATCCTATACCGTTTCAGATTAATGGCTGTCCAATCTTTTTTTAAAACCCCAGGAAATTTCTCCTTATTTCTAGGTTGATCCTCTCCTTGATTAGTTTCCATCCATTGCATCTTGTTTTGCCTTCAAGTGCTCTGGAGAATAGATTGACTCCCTCTTCTTTGTGACAGCCCCTTAGATATTGGACCACTGCTATTGTGTCATCCTTAGCCCTTCTTTTCATTAAATTGGACATACCCAATTCTTGCAACCATTCTTCATATGTTTTGGCCTTCAGTCCCCTAAACATCTTTTGTTTTATATCACAACAACTAAAACTGGATATAATATTCCAAGTGTTCTTGAAGCAAGCCAGTTGAATTGGGATTCACAGTTTGGAACAGCCAGTTGGCTTTACCCAGTGGTTAGATCAAGACACAGACAAAATAATGGTATATTCATCCTTAGAACTGATCTGAATCCCCAACCTCAGGAAAGTATGGCTGCAGGAAAATAAGGAGCACATGCAAACAGAAGAGCCAAAAGAGCCATTGGCAAAGCAATTATTGATAGGGACCCTCCAACATTCCTTTTCTTTCAATTGTTTGAGGATCTGTCTGCCTTCAAAGACCAGAACCCTGGGCACAAGCTGCAAAGGAAAAGGAATTCTCCCCACCCCTCTTCAATCCGGATACATAATTTTTATTTTGGTCTCCACTCCCAAGTGAAATAGTGCCCACGCAAAAGTGTCCTTAGTACATACAGTTATATGTGAATGCTATATTGTATAAATGTCTATGGAGATTCTCGATTATCCAGGTAATGGTTATCCCAAAGGTGCTTTTTCATGAAGCAACTGGATAAATCTTATAAGGATCTTTCCCTCTTTGTTGTGGCAGGAAGCGTCCCAATTTCTGGTTTTCTTGTTACAGGAAAAGTCTCTATGCTTCTCTTTCTGTATTCTTCTATATATGAACATTTGATACAGTGAAAACCTCTTTATTCTTCCCCAATTTCCCCTGCTATTGTCTGAATTTCTTGCCTTTATTTTATTGAGTCCAGTATGTTACTCTCCCTTGCCTTTCTCTTCAAGCTCAGTATTCACTGTGCTTACTCTGAAGTGAGTAAAGCACTATTTTTTCATAGATTATCACTTTCTTCTGATTGAGTTTTAATATTCTTTTTATTTACATTTCTCATAATTTGTCGAATGTTTATTATTTGGTTGCCTTGATACCATTATTCTCAAATAATAGCTAATGCACTGTTTGGTTATTCATTTAGAATTTCTGAAACATATAAGGCTGTTTAATAACCCACACCCTAAAGATACCACCAGAAATGATTCTGTGGCAGACTCCAGTTCAGAATAATAATGAAACAGGCTGGACAATGACAAGAGCACTTATAGTAGACAATTGCCCTGAAAGTGACCAAATATACTCTACATCTTCTACCTATGGATATTACATGGCAATGCAGCTAGCGATAAAGGCTCATTTTACTTCTTTTGTTGTATCCTCAGTAGAACTGTATGGTATAATTCAACCTTGGAGGCTAAGTTACATGAACTTACAGTATTCTGTGACAAATTTCCTAAGCATATTGGAGGTTAAATCATTTGCCTTCATGCTGAATTGGTTACCAGATTTCAAGTGAATTCGAGTGGAGCATTCAATGCACCATCCCTCTCAGTTTTGACGCCCTCTATTGTGGCCTGGGAATACAGACAAGTTGATAGCTTTAATGCTGTGAACCTCTTGTCTTAAATCATATGCATCATGCCTGATGGATTGGTTCAGTCCAGACTATAGCAAACATGTCTCTGTCTGAGAGAACAGTGTTGGTCACCCTTCAAAATTCATTTGAATGGCCTCTCCTGGAAAACAAAATCTGTACTGGACTCAAAAGTTTGAATAATTATAATCTGATTGTACCTTTCAGCCATAGCCTTCTAAAAAAAGATACTTGTGAGAATGGAATTCCAAGCAATCTTTGAAGATTCATCAGAAGATTTCTGGATTCATCCCACACAAGGTTTAGAACTGGTTTTGAGACTTAAATAGTCCAGGTTAATCTCATGTGTGTTTATTGAGAAATGGATGAAGGATTGCTGTGAATATTATTGGATGACTTATCTTTTTCATTTCCTTGGCAGTTGTCTCCAGAGCTGATTTGTCTCCAATACTGGCAAGAATAACTTAGCTACAGTGATCCATACATCATAACTCACTTTTTTTTTACTGTTATGCACTCTAGATGGGGCTAGTGCACAGTCTAGCAGCAGACATGCTATAGGGTACCAGAGTAACTATTGTTGAAAGAATTGCACTTGTTGCTGATTTGCTGCAGATCTAAATTTATATTTCTTAACAGTAACCTATATACAGTATCTTGGTATCAAGTTACTTGAGTTTCAGCAGGCCCTCATCAGTGCAGTTTACTTATCTTTATTTCCCTAGAAATTTCATGTTGGCAATTTCCTTTGATTGTTTTTTCTGGATTTTTGGCTTTTGTATTGTTGATTATACTTGTGCACCTCATTCTCTCGTGTCATTTCATGTGAGGACTTTAGAGTGCAATTACATATGCAGAAAGATTATGCTGCTTGATCTGATAAGCAGAGGTGAGTCTGTTTACTAAGCTTGCTCTGGATTGTGTTCATGATGCAGTTTGCTGCAGTAGCACATCTGTATTTTGTTAGTTTGAGGGCTGTTCACTGTAGTGCTTCAGCCTGTTTCTTTAGTGCTTCAAATATGAACAGTTGCTTTGCTAAGTAAGACTGCATGTGTGACTCATGATTATTCTTTTACTCTGTTAAAGCTGTATGTATTTTGTGCCCTTTATATTTAAGATGTACGGTAAATGGAGGATTTGCTAGGGAAGGTTATGTTTATTTCCCAGGATAGGGACTATATAAATGAATTTGTGTGAATTACAGTTCCATTCATAAAACTGTTTGTTGGTCAAACAAATCTCTTGTCAGCTTGTCCAAACAGAAGGAGAGCGTGTTCTGGTGGCAATCCAGATGTGCAGTTGCAAAGCAGGCATATGCTTCCAAAGCTGGCTTACTATCAGAATTCATTCTTGGGGCTGAAGTTTTCCTTCGGTGCCCATTGCACTTGCCGAAGTGGATCCTATAACTGTCCCAGCCTGATTTTTAGCAATGTCCAAGGTGACCTGACCAGGATTGAGGTGCTTTTGTCTCTTTCAAGTGTGACTCTTCTTTGGGAGGACCAAGATGATTCCTGGTATTGGGCCATTGCCCCTACTCCAAGCAGCCTCCTAATGCAAGGCATATTTCTACTGCAGTTTGATGGAAGGAGGAGGTGGTTCAAAATACACTACTATGTTCAAATTCTTGATTTTCCAGCCTCTTCTCCCCACCATTTCATAATATACTCTATGCGTTGCTTAGCATAAATTAGACAATAATGTGAAATAAATTGTGTTGAAGCTAATGGCATAATTTCTTTCAAAGAAATCCTGAGGATTTAGTTGCTCATGGTGAGACTGGTTAGATTTGAATTGCCAAAATGCAGGCAGCTGGCAGTACTGCACTCTACCCACTGCACCGCCGTGGCTCATAATATTATCTTCAGTTATAACATAAATGTAACAATGTAACAATCTGTACTTTATCACAGTTTATAAAATTACTTTTTTTTAACAGAAAGAAGGAATTAATGATAGTGTTGCTGGGAATTTCTCTTCTTCAGTTGGAATACAAAATCCAACCAACCTGGCACATTAAGCCTATAGTGAGAAACTGTGCCTGTAGAGCACAATAGGCATCCACCCACACATATGTTCTTTTATTTCTTTTAACTTCCTTGTGAGTTTTGTGCCTGCCTCTGGCAGATTCAAAGAAACAGAAGAAGATGAATGCCAGACTGACACTTAACAAAAAGTGGAAAAGGGAAGGTATGATGAAATATTAGAACCTATATAAAAATTGCTAACTTGATTCCATGCATGGATTACTTGAATACAAGCTTCCTTGAATCAATGTAATGTTCAGAGGATTTTACTTATATTTTAGACTATTTTCAACCTGTAGTTCTATTTTGTGTGTTTAAGAATAGTTTCTACTTAAACATTCTAACAGAAATGACAAAGCACTATAATAATTTTAAAGCACTGTGGGGATTCCTTTCCACATGATACATATCTGAAGGCTGCAGGATGGTCTCTCCCAATACAATGGTTTAATGTAGACTCCATAAATACAAAACAATCAATATAACACTTATCTACCTGGAAATTTTAAAAATAATTTTATCTACTTTTGTCCTTTTGTTTATTTATTTATTTATTTATTTTGAGTACAGGATCCTTTTCAAGTGGAGCTAAACTATGTCTTCTCTTTCGGAACTGATTAGTGCTATCTTTTCCAGCAAAGTATCTGAGTTATGGGAAGAAGATATTATTTCCTTGGCATCTTGTGACCAATGATGAAACCTGAAGGGCTAAGTTGGGATGTTTTTTTTTAGATGAGAGCCAAAATATCACAGCATTTATCTTCAATAGTTATTTATTATCCTTTTTGAAATGCTTGTTTTGAAGATTCCACATTCTAATAATACCTTACTCATTTGCATTCTCCTTTCTAGTAGATCATGTTGTCTTTTCCTGCTATGCGTCAAAAATAATCTTTTCTGACTTGTACTGGCTCAAGTGGAGCTGTCTAGTTTGTCTCTTGTTTCAGTTTACTGCAGGCAAACTCTCCCATTCCAATCAACTACCATGCACTGTGGCAGGAACTTCCCCTCCATTCCCACCACGGATCATGCTACCCTCCCAGGGCCATTCACTTTACATGTTCACCAGAGGCTTTTTAACAAATTCACATACAAACACTTCTCTTTATCTGATTCTGATAAAAGTTCTACCAATTTTCCCTGCTTGCTTAACCAAAAGAAAGAAGAATTGCATCATGCCACTTTTCCTTTAGTTAAAATAATAGAGAAAAATGGTAAACTCTGAAGCCCCCTCTTCTTCCTTCCTATCCACTTTACCATTCAATAGGGGGAGAAGCTGTGAGGCCAAGAGGAAGTCAAAGGATGAAGGATGAGACATGTTTCCTTCACCCTATAACAATGTATATAGTTTGCAAGCTGTATCCAATTATTTTGTCACCAGAGGCATATAATCCAGAAATGTGCACTTCTTCTGCAAGAGCAAAACCAATACAATAATAAGAAATATGCAAGAGTTTCCTACTCTTTCACAAAATTCAAAAACAATTGCTCGAGTAATGGGAATACTTTGCTTAATGGCAGGGCTAGTTCTGAAAAATACTTTTTTAAAAACCCCAATGGGAAATTCCTGTGGAAGTGAACCTATTTATTCCAAATAACTACAAAAACAATTTCAAATACATTTCAAATTCAGTACCAGCATATCTGTATCTCTGTCTAAGCAGGAAAAAACAATTGTCTATGGATTAAAGAACACCACAAGAGGTCCAGAGATCTTTGGTCCCAGCACCTAGTGAACTTAATGGATCATGAAAAATCTATGACGTTTGAATCTGCTTAATACTGGGATAGGAGATCAAAGAGAAAGTCCAGTGCTATAGACTAAACTGGGAAGTCGGAAACACATGTTGGAAAAAAGGGTTGTATTTTTCCTTTATTTGAGGAAATCTTTAATAGAATTTGATTTTTCTTAAGTCATGCAGTTGTCTCTGAAAAAGGTGAAATGAATGTGATATCAAGGGACAATATCTATCAACAGAAGATAGTTATTGCCAGGGCATGTTTGTTAGAGTGCATGTAGGGAAAGCAGGTTGTTTTTCTACCATAAATGCTGCCTAACTATACAGGCAATCTTCACTTATCAACCACAATTGGGAAAGCTAAGCAACATGGTCATAAAGTGAAAACCCACTTGACAGTGCCTCACTTACAATGGCAATTTGTCACTTCTCGTTATGGTCACTAAGTGTAATATCATGTGACTGCAACTTGCGACTTCTGGTTGGCTTCCCTATTGACTTCGCTTGTTAGAAGCCAACTGTGAAGTTTGCAAATAGCAATCATGTCACTTCAGAATGCTGCAACCATTGTAAGTGCATACCAGTTGCCAGGTATCCAGGTCACAATCATATATTTATATCCTAGAATTTAGAATTTTCCAATATCTTCTTATAATATTGTTCAGATATCATAGAAATTGTCTGAAACCAGAGGTGGGCTGCTCTGGATTCGCAGGAGTTTGGGAGAACCTCTAGCTAAGATCCTGTGCAATTCGGAGAACCCCCAAATTCCACTCCTGGATGGCCCCACCCAGCCCCTCCCACGAGACCCCACGCAG
Organism: Notechis scutatus; assembly: GCF_049901735.1. NCBI lineage: Eukaryota > Metazoa > Chordata > Lepidosauria > Squamata > Elapidae > Notechis > Notechis scutatus. The sequence goes on along the minus strand of NC_142009.1, from coordinate 121,908,622 downwards.
CTGGTTTTGGATGCAGGTAAGTGCAGGGCATGTGCGGAGGCTCAGGGAGGGCAAAAAACAGGCCTCAGAAAGTTCAGGAAGGCCGGAAATGGGCCGTTTCCAGACAGCCTCCAAAGTCCGGGGTGAGGAGGCTGTTTTCGCCCTCCTGGAGGCTTGAGGAAAGCCTCCAGAGTCCAGGGGGGGCATTTTTGCCCGCTGTGGTGCAGGAGGCCAATTAGGCCACACCCACCATGGCCATGCCCACCCAGCAACTGGGCAGAGAACCCTTTGCTAAAATTTGTGAAGTCCACCCCTACCTGTAACAATCCAAATAATAGTAAAACAAGAACTTGTTCTTATTTTCCTCACTTGGACTGCAATATTATTTGGAAATAAGATACCAATAGCAATAATATTTAAACTTATATATCACTTCACAATGCTTTACAGCCCTCTCTAAGCAGTTTATAGAGTCAGCATATTGTCCCAACAATCTGGATCCTCATTTTAGCAACCTTGGAAGGATGGAAGGCTGAGTCAACCTTGAGCCAGTGAGATTTGAACGGTCAAATTGCAGCTGGCAGTCAGCAGAAGTAGTCTGTAATTCTGCGTTCTAACCACTGTGCCACAACATTATATTCTCAAGTAAATGGGTATAATCCATGACATGGGAAAGCTAGAGATGAAATAGAAAATAAAAAACTGTAACAGGAAAAAAAGAAAAAAACCTGTAAGAAAAAAAATGCAGCATTGGAATTCTCCTCTTCAGAATTCAAGGCTGGCTTCTAGCTTTCTTTCAGTAAATCTCTGTCCTTGTACAATGAATGATTATTTATTTATTAAAAATAAGCTTTCGGTGACCACTGAACTTGCTCCACTTAATTAGTGTTTCCCTCTTTCAGCATGCTTGATAGCTCTTCAAATCTCTACATTCTCAATCTGTCAATACCCCAAATTCAAAAGCAAGTACCTACAACAAACATTCATAAAGCAGTGACCATTCAAAGGAGCAAAAGCAACTATCTATATTCTTCAACTTGCGGGGCCCCACCCATTAATTTTAACCCAAAATAAGGGGAGAAAGTCTGATCTTTATGGAATACTTAAAAGTGAGCAGAGTGGGGATTGTCCAGGGGCATTTATTTCCAAAGGGCAAATGCAGAAATGGAGACAGTTCACTTCATGCCTTCCAGAAGATGACCTTGCTTAATTGCTAGGCCGTGAAGCGTGCTAGTCCTGTGAGAATGAAGGTATTATGGACGATTGGTAGCCCTGACCTTCTGCTCTGTAGAGCTTTATCAGCACCTTTAATTGCTGGTTGAATTGCTGGAAGTCAAATTGTAATCATGGTGGTTCACTTGGCAGGGATGTATTCTATAAGTATAGTGAAGAGATACAGGATTATACACTTGTATAATGGGTTGTACACTTATTCTGCTTTCATTGCAAAAGGGCATGTGGTTTGAATGTCCATATTTTCCCCAAAATGTGTTTTGCCTACATTAAGAAATATATATTTGGAGTTGATATGGAATGGTATGTTATAAGATAAAATTAGTAGGTAATATCTGCAATGGAAAGGAATGAGTTTCTTAAAAAAAAAATAGAAATGTGGGTTTCTGTAGTAAACCTTCCTTTAAAAGCAAACTGATATTCTGGATAATACATATATTTCAGTGTACTCTTTCTATTAAAAATAAAAAAATAGTAGTTATTTTTATGCACAACCATTGTGGCAACTTTGCACTGCTCATCATTAATTTATAATGATTAAATGGCCAGGAGAAAATAGTCCCCTTGATGTCATTTGTTCTAATTTATTATGCATTTTCTGAAACCAAACATTACCACATACCACAAACAACTGAAACATTTACACAGCTTCCTCAAAACTTCCCAACAGATCCTATTTTTCCAATCAATAAAAATAATGTATATTTTCATTTTTAAATGTTAATAAATGAAACTGGATTAATAAAGCTATAAACACAAAAGACATAATTATCCATGAACATTTGTAATTATTTCTTCCTATGTTCTTTCTATTCTTTGGGGAATTCAGACTCTAATAACAAACCTGTTATCAGCTAATGGAATAGCTCTACTGTTTGTTTATGACAAGCATATTTATAGACTTCTATGCTTCTAAGAACATATTCAGAAACATTTTTGTGATTAAATGCTTTGCTGCTTATTAATTTAATTTAAAAGGTTATCCCAATTAAAATAAATTACGTATTGACTCATTAAAAAATTAAAACTTTAATACTATATCTAACCACTGTGCTTAAATTTTTTCTGCTGTGCAGATTTTTGTAACCAAGAATCATACATTTGTCTACTTTTTCTAATCTTGACAAAGAAAATACTGGGATCTGGATTCTGTCTTCCTACTAATGCATCCCAAAGTAGCATTTTTTTTCCAGCAGCTGCATTCCATTGCTGGCTCATGTTTAAGTTGTGACTGACAAGGATACACATACATTTCTGATATATTCTACTGCCAAGCCAGGTTTCCTCTGTCCTGCAGTTGTTCCTTAAATTTCTCTTACCCAGCTAGAACTTTACATTGTTAAACTCCATCGTATTAATTTCAGTCCACTGTTCAAACTTATTTGAATCTTTTTTTTTCATCTAAAATAATAGCCATTTCTCCCAGTTTTATGTCATCTGCAAGCTACAAGTATTCCCTTAACTCCCTTATCTAAGTCACTGATAAAAATATTGAATACCATTTGGCTTAGGGAAGACCAATATAGCATGCCACTCAATGGTTTCCTCCAAGGCTCCAAGTGAGTTGAAGGGAATGAACGCTCTTTGGGTGCAATTGCTCTGTTCACAGTTGTATCATCAAGCCCATGTTAAGAAGAATGTTATGACTTTTTTTTGTTGAAGGCTTCATGAGATACAGTCACACTATGTGTACAGCATTCCTTTGATCTACTAAACTCTATCAAAGAATGATAAGTGACTCGAAGAATAAGGTAAAATTAGTTTGGCATGATTTATTTCCAACAAACCCATACTGACACCTGTTAATTGCAGTGTGATCACAGACTTGCTATTTGAGAATCTATTTCAAAATCTTGTCCAATTTAGATTTTAAGATATATGTCTATAATTTCCTATCCTTCCCCTTTTTGAAGAGGGGATAACAGATATACTCTTCCAATTTTCTGGGACTTGCAAGAATTCCCAAAACTTATGCACATTTGTTCTTGAATAAATTTTCACTAGTTTTTTCAATTTCTTAGGATGGAACCCAGCTAATTATGAATATTTTTCTTGCCTATCCTTAGTTACACTGACATAATTATGACCATTTCTGTTTTGAAAAAAGACATGCAAATAGGAGATAAGAAATCCTGCCTCTTCCCAATAATTAATTACTGATTTGTTTTCTCACAATAAACATATGAAAACCTGTTGGTTTTCCTTTTGTTCCAAACAAAGAGGGATTTTTTGCTGTTTTTGAGTGTTTTATAAGCCTTGAGTCATTTTGAGCTTTAGCTTTTCTGACACAATTCCGAGTTTTTGAAGATCACTTTGTATTATTTGATTATACACAACTTTCTATTTCTTATGCATAATCCTCTTTTCTTTATAACAGTAAAGTTCTGCAGGTATTCATACTGTGTTTTTAAAGTTCTTCAATTTTTTCCCTTTTTTCTGGAATTTGGTGCAATGCAGTTTGATATCTTTCACTGGGTTTTACACTTTTCATGGACTCTCCTCATTCCCTTGGAATTCCTCAAAAATCTGCTCTTCTGAAGTCTAGTATGCAATTCTAATTCTTCTTGGGATTATAGGAGTTAACTGCAGATAGTCCTCATTTACTCATCACTCACTTAACGACTGTTCAAAGTTGCGATGATGCTGAATGTGTGGTACTTACAACCAGTCCTTGAAGCTGTAGCAGTGCTCCCTTAGTCATATGTTCACAGGTGCTTGGCAACTGGCTTGCACTTATAATGTGATCGCCCTTTGTGATCTTCCCTGCTGGCTTCCCACAAGCAAAGTCAATGAGGAAGCTGGTAAGGACAGCTTCAGGTCACTCTGATAAGTTTCCCTGGCCTTCTTGCACTTGGACCATGCCACACTGTCCATCCCCTGGACTTCCTGCATTCATGCTTGCGCCTTACTGCACTGCCATCCCCCAGACTCCCCTGGACTCATTCAATCAAGAACAGGGCTGTCAAACTCCCGGCCCACAGCTTGGATGCATCACATGCTGGCCACGCCCACACCCGGTTTTGCAAAGGGGGGAAAAGTCCCCATACGTCACGTGACGCTGCCGTGATGACGTGAGTTTCACACCCCTGGTCAAGAACTTACCCTAGGAAATTTAAATTCCATATAGATTATAAACATGCCAAATCAATCTCCACCTCTGAGCCATCACACTGAGGAAGTCTTATTGGAACCTAAGGCAAAACATCTGCCAAAAAAGTTACCTGTACTTTGGTGGAGATTCCTCTTAACTTGGAGATTGCCAGCAAAAAGTATCTACAAGGAATCTGTTTGTATATGCATATGTATATATTAATGTTTCAAAGAGGCACACAAAGGGATAATGGATTACAATTATCTTCACAGCTGCTGGGAATTTAACTCTACCAAGAATCTGACATTCAACTTGTCATGTCCTGTCTTGTTGATAACTTCATTGTTAGAAGTGGAAGAAAGAACAAGGGAATCTGCCATCTTGGACCTAATCCTCATCCACAGAAAATAACTGGTTACAGACCCAAAGGTGATTTCTTGGGAGAAATTATTGCGTTATCTTTTCAGTTTATTATAACCATGGAGACAATCTGACCTGCATACTGGACTTTAGAATTTTATGAACTCTGAGAGAAGGTATATTTGATCATCCCTGAGAGATGCAGTGATAATACAAATACTGATATAATGAAAACAATCTTGCCATTAAATTGCTTTTAACAGAAATCAGTGTCAGAACATAAGAGCAGTGGCTTGTCAATAGCAACCACTGAAGTATAAAGAACTGCAGGTAGTACCATCTGAAACTCAACAGGGCCCATATTCATAACACTGAGAAGCCAGATGAATGCAAAGGGACAAAATAAAAGAAGATCCCCGTATCAGCTCTATTTCTCAGTCTGAGAAATGAATCGTGTCTCATTGTGCTCTTCTACGCTGCCAATCTATAAAGTTTTCATTTTTCTTGAGTTCTGTCTCTCTGCTTACAAGTGTGTAGATTTTTGCTTGCACTAGAATGCAAGTTGATCTTAAAAGTAATAGTAACAGAGAAGCTGCTTCCATTCTGAAAAAAATTATCCCGTACAAAATTCCTGAAATGTGGATTTTATTTTATTATGAATCTAACAATGTGTGCAGAAGTATTTTATATTTTGCCCAGTAGAGGGATCACTCATTTGCTATTGTTTCTAATTATTTCAATCCTTAATGCTTTGAACATCCACACAAACCATAGAACAATTCTTAGAAAATGTGATGCAACAACATATTGGGGGCTTTATAAGTAGATCCCAGGAAGACTACATTAAAATAAATACTATTGACATTACTGCAACTACCGTGTTTCTCCAACAATACGCCCCCCCCCCCCAATAGGAAGACCCAGCATGTTTTCTAGGCATAAAATGAAATTAAGCCCCTCCCTCCAAATTTAGGCCTAGTTTAAAACATGCGAAATTGGGGGGGAAGGCGGGGGGAACTTGCCATTAGGAGTGCCCCGCGGGCAGCTATGCTTCACCATCAGCCGCTCCTAACAGCCAATCATGGTGGAGCACAGAGGGCTCCATTACCCCTCCCTTACCTGGGTCAGCAGGCAGGTGGCGTCGGCATGGATGTCCGGCAGCATTTCAGCCGCTTCTCAGGCCTCCGTAGCTTCCACGGTTCCCACCGGTGCTGGCGCCTCTCTCGCCAGCGCCATCTCCAACAACAGCGTCTGAGTCGTTCCGCTTTTCCCCCATCCCCGTAACAACAGGAAAAAAAAGATTTTGAGGTACCTGGGAGCTCGGCTCTTCTCACGCCCACCCAGTTGCTCGGGATTAAACCAAAACACAGCGTGCGGCACTCCCAGGTACCTCAAAATCTTTTTTTTCCTGTTGTTACGGGACGGGGGAAAATGGAAGCAACTCAGATGCTGTTGTTGGAAAGTGTTAATTCACCCCTGAAAAGACGTCCTAGCCGTTTTTCGGGGCTCAAAAAAATAAATAAGGCCCAGCCTTATTTTGTGAGAAACACGGTAATTCCTAGTTCGCTCTTTTGATTAAAGTTTTAGATTTAGTAATGGTCAACATTGTAGAGTTATTGCTACACAGACTATAGTGTTCATATAATAGGCTTTTACAGCACATTCTGCTGTATTTGAAGAAATCACATTTGGCTGTATTCACACAATGCAATAAGCTGATTTTTAAAAAATCACAGTATAACAACAGTGTGTGAAAACATCCTCTCTGTTCACAGGTACTTTCAACCATAACACTGCTCCTATTCCCATGACACAAATGATATAACCATCTCTTCAGCCACTCTGAGACTCATTATTGTACATCAACAGAACACCACCTGGGATAACTTGAACTGTGTTGTGATTTCATTTTTGCAAATGTCAGAGTTGACAGAGGAAAAAAAACTGGGAGCTGTCACATTTTTCATTTCCCAAAATATTTTGGTGGAGAAGAGGGCTTTTTGGTGTGTGTGTGTGTGTGTGTGTGTGTGTGTGTGTGTTTATGTTCATTTTTTTCCATACCGCAAACCTCAAGATTTATTCCTTTATTTTTTGTCAATTTTAGATGCCACCCATCTCACTCACAGAGACTTGAGTCTGCTGTTGTACAATTATTTTGGATATGGGTGAGAAGACTATCTAAGTTCAAGCAAAGGAAGAGCCTAATAAATGAATTATTTCAGTTTCAAGCCATCAAAATAAGCATACTGAATTTCCAGGGGATGATTCAAAGCTGAATTGAACTGGTTTTCAGTCAAAAACTGGATTCCTTCCAAAATATGGATAAAGTCACATATAAACTAGATCAAATATCTTCATATAAAGCCAGACTTGAAGAATGTTACTGTATAATCATATGGAAAATAAGCAGATTCATCTCAATGTTGACATATGATACACGTGTATGTTACAGTGTATTAATATACTAGTTCCTGAGCTCCTCAAAATAGCTATATAAACAATCTTACTTGTGGCACTGATCTACTGTGGGTGTAGGCCAGTAGGTCAATTTACAGCAAGTGAACATAGATTTTCTTGCCCATAGAAATTTTAACTTCTATATAATAAAGACCAAGAATACCACTGGAAAAGATTTTTCCATTCTCCAAATGACCCAAACAATCATATTATATACACACTTTTACAATTATTTCTTATCTGTTCTAAGATGCGTGCTTTAAATACTTTATGTACATATATTACACATGTATATACGTGAGATGTATAATACAAGTCATGAACAATAAATATACAATTTGTTAATTGGACTAGTTTTTCTCTTATAAAGGATGAAAGGTAAGTTTCAGGTTTATGCACATAATTACTATTTCATAGTGGTTCCCATTGGAAATACTGAAGTTCAACTGAATTCTGAAGTTGGAAACTTAAGAGAAGTGACTTTTAAATATGAGTGACAGTTCAACTCATATTGAAAATCAGGAGCTATAATGATTTCCAAAAATGACATTAAAAGAATAAATTCACCCAGATAGGTCTTTTTTCCCCAGCAGCTTTGTGGAAAAGTGACCAGAATGAGATGGGTTCACATATCACACTAAGCTATGATTAGCTTAACCATAATTACTGAATTGATTAACACAGTGTGCTAAACTGTATATTACAGTTTCCAGTTAACAATGACTAGATAATTATAACTTGCTAAGCAAAAAAAAAAAAAAAGTATTGGCTTAAAATGTTGCATGAAATAGACCTTTTTGAGCTTTGTGACAACTTCTTACATGTGGATTAAACTGATGTTCAAAAGTTGTTGGGCAAAAAGATGGGAACTGTCTTCTATGAGCTATTGTTTTCTTTCTTTCTTTTTGTCTTTCTATTGAACATAGAAAAATACTGAAACTGGCAGATAAATACATAAGATATTCTAAGGAACAGATACAGTTAAAAAATAAGTAAACTATTCTATGTTTTAAAACAATATTTTTATCTCTGACCATAATTGACACTCAAAAGCATCCTGATGCTTAAGAATGTCTGGCTTAGCACATCATACTAAATAAAGCTTTATATAATCGCAGTTCTCTGGATAAATCAATGTTGTCTGGTTTGCAGTCACAAAGCATGCTTTACAAAATATAATTGCTTAGCTTAGCACATTGTGTGAAGACAACCATTAATTACATTCAGTTAGAATTGCTAATTGATCAAACAGTTAAAAAAAAACAGCAGGAAAGAGAAAGAACTTTTTTTTTGCAGAAAACAGAAAAAGTTTTCAAAGCATAGATTAAATAACCTAGTTCTCAATTCTTTCTTATTTTAAAAAAATAATTTACTATTGGAAGCTCCCTTCCTTGGCCACTGCTTTTTCCAATTCAGCCCAACTTATCTCTCTCTTATTATTAGATGTATTTCTTGATCTAGGAATATTTTATTTATGAAACAAATTTATATGGCTGCCTAACTCTTACGTGGTGACCCCGGGCACCTTACAATAGTATAAATCCACAGCATAAAACCCATACTCCATTTCACTCCACCCTCATGATGGCAAGAGTTACAATCACACTAGCCACTTGCTTATCTCTGTATTGACCTGAGGCACCCAGATTCCATGACAGAACCCCATTTTCAGGACCTTCCAGAAAAGTAACAAAGTATGGACCAATTATATCTCCAGGGAATGATATTCCATAAGGATTGATTAATCACTGAGGAGACCCTTTTTTTTTTTTGGTCCCACAAGGTGTACTTCCCTAATGGATGGGACCTGCAACATGCATTGCCTTCCTATCTAGGTGGGCTTGGTAGATGTAATTGGGGCTTCAAATAGCCTGGCCTCAAATAATTTAGAGCTTTAAATTTGATAACCAGCACATTGAATTGCACCTGGAAGCAAATCAAGAACTAATGCAGCTCCCACAAAAGAGATGACACATTCACAAATCTAGGCTTGCATAAAACTGTGTGTGTTGCTACATTTTGAACCAACTGAAGTTTCCAAATACTTCTAGAGCAGCACAGTAATCCAAATGGGAGGTGACCGGGCGACTGTGAGAAGAGCATGTTCATCTCTGGAATGGTTGTAACTGAAACACAATTCAACATTGTGCAAAGACCCTTCTGATCACAACTGCCATCTACTTCTTGAGCAGAAGTCAAAAATCCAGGAGAATCCCAGATTATACATAAGGTCTGTTTGGGACAGTACAATCCCATCCATTACCAGGGATACCAATAATTTTCCAAGAACCAAAGAACTCTGAGCCCAAAGCCACTCCATCTTGCCAGGATTCAGTTTCAGCCCATTGTTCCCTATCCAGAGCTCAACTGCTTCCAGGTACCAAGAGAGGACAGTTGTGGTATTGCTTAAGTCATCATGGACGGAAATGTATACCTGGCTATGTATACTGATGATATATCACCCCATGATAATGGATGATCTTCCCCAGTGCCATCATTTAGATGTTAAACAGATGTGGAGATAGTACTGACCCTTGAAGGCTCCATAAAGCAGGGGCTGAGGGTTGGATCTATTGCTCCCAACTGATACTGACTCAGAGAAAGGAAGTGGACCAAGACAACAAAATCCCTAGCCACAGAGCCATTCTAGAAAGATACCACATATAAAGGACTGCTTCTAGTGACAAACACTTCAGATTTAACTACTATTGTCGCTTCCATGCAATCTATCCCTTTATGGTTTGGGACAAAGAATCCAAATTTGCACACTGCAATAATCATGACCCTATTCTGAAGGGCTTTCAAAAATATCATATCCAGATATATTAATAAAGCATTTTAAACAAGCCAAATCAGTAAATATTATCATCAACTCCATCATCAGTTAGTTCAAATCCATTTCTGGCGGTCAAAATCATTTGGCCATAACCTGAAGAATATCTCTTTCTCAGCCTCATCTACTTTGCTGAGTAGTTATTAGCACAAAATAGAGAAAGTCCATGCTCCCTAATTTCGCTGATGGAAGACTATTAAAGTTACAAACCTTTAAAATGAAAATATCGTGATTATTCAGCATAGGATCTTTATGGTCCAGGCCTGTGCATTTTAATTTAAAATTAAATTATTATATTCAATACTGATCTACCTTGGTTCCTGTTCATAAAAATGAAATTTATTTGCAAGTTACAGGTTATATTTTATCCAATTAATGTACCCATTTCCAAAATGAATTTCCAGGCAACAGCAAGTTTGTTTTGCTGGTTAGGATTTTGATTGGAGGACATCAATCAGAACCTTAGATTTAGATTATATGGATATATTTCTGTGATTCTCTCCCTTCTCCTTTTCTTTCTCTGTTCACATTTTAACAGATTCTCAGAGAAATTTTTGTAAAAAAATTTGTCTTTCCTTTGCTGTCTGAGAACATAATACAGAATTGACAAAATTGTTCATTCTGTGGACCTTTTTTGAGAAACTTTTTCTCCTTGTGCCTTTCAATTGCTACACCATTGATGGATGAATAATGCTTGCAAAAAGATAATTAGATTTTGCATTCCTACCAGCAGGATTATTCCAGGGTAATTAGTTAGTAAGTAACAGTGCTATAATTAACACTTGTACTCAACAGTAAAAGTGTGGGTGTTATTATTTTTATTTGGTGTTGTATTTTTATAGTTTTTTTAAAAAAATTATTTTATTGATTATGAAAATATCCATTTTAAACCATATGTAATCAACCATCATTAGTAAAACATTATTAAATTTACCAGTATATTATTATATGCTAATATTTCACCTGTCTTAAGTAAAACACATATCCCCTTTTTCATGACATTGTAGAATAACTATAGCAGACAGCCAGGGTGATCCCGGAGGTGGGGTGGGTCAAATTCACCATCAGTCTAGAGCAGGGTTGTCAAACTCCCAGCCCATGGGCCAGATGCGTCACACACTGGCCACACCCATGCCTAGTTTAACGAAGGGGGGAAGTCCTGATACGTCACATGACTTGGCCGTGATGACGTGAGTTTGACACCCCTGGTCTAGAGTCTCTACACTGGGAAGTTGACAGTTAGCTTGTTTAGACAATCTCTCCATCAATGGTGGGATTCAAATTTTTTTACTACTGGTTCTGTGGGTGTGGCTTGGTGGGTGTGGCATGGCTTGGTGGGCATGGCTCGGTGGGCATGGCAGGGGAAGGATACTGCAAAATCCCCATTCCCTCCCCACTCCTGAGGGAAGGTTACTGCGAAATCCCATTCTCTTCCCACCCCCTAACCTGCTTTCCATTTCTGTTCTCCTGTGCAGGGCAACAAAAGAAGACCCAGCCAATCAGTTGGGACTCGGGAGGCACAGAATAGATGGAGGCAGGGCCAGTCAGAGGTGGTATTCCAAACTACTTAAAATTTCTGCTACTGGTTCTCCGAACTACTCAAAATTTCCACTTCCAGTTCTCCAGAATTGGTCAGAACCTGCTGAATACCACCTCTGCTCTCCATTCTGCGATGGGGGAGAGTCAGGCATTGGACAACACATACTTACTGGATATAATGGTGAAAACATGACGGAGAGAGACTCTGTGAAGATTGTAGATGCAGATATTAGTCACAAAGATATTTTTCCATCACTGTTTAATTGCATATGGTTGTTTGTCTGAGTCAGTTGCTAAAGGTGACTATCTATAAACCAAATTGGCTCTCAAGTCATATTAGATAAACCGTTGTAGTTCTTTTTCTTAAAACATATACTATGCCTGAGAGGCCCTTCTTCCAGTCATCCATTTAATGACCCATGCAGTTGTTTAACGATCACAACAACCACAAGCGATCATGTTACATCTTGCTTAATCTCTTTGGTCAATGACTTGAGATTCTGGGTCCAGTTTTTATCATAAGTTGAGGATTACTTATACAGTATTTATATTTTCATGTTATAGGTGTGTAAAAAATAAAAAGAGATTTTAAGTAATAAGAAGCTTACTTTGCAGTTCCTTTTCATTGTAATTTCCTACAGGCATTCCCCCCCCCTCCCTCTCCCTCTCCCTCTGTTTTTGTAGGTTGATCAAAAGTGATCACGTCATAATGAGTTTTGCCTAATTAAGCCCTTATTGTTATCTTACATTACACAAAAAACAGTAAATGTCATCACTATAAGTTGTGGTGATGTTCTGGAATATAGACTGGAAATTGGTGTTTAATTCCCATTTTTCCCATTTCAATAGAGTTGGCTGTAAGCAGTCATCAAATGTGAGTCAGATGCTGGGAATTAAGAGTAGGAAGTTGAGCCAGGAAGCAAATAGGAGTCAAAACCAAGCTAGATGCCAGATGTTAGAGCCAAGAACAAAGCAGCTGTCAAGACCAAAGGATAAAGATACAAGTCATGCCTGATGGGTAAGCAAAAACATACACACAAAAATGCACATGAAAGGCTATGATTATATTTGCATAACGAGCATACCCCTATTTAATTGAACCATGGTTTTCTAAGTTAACTTGATTTTCTGAGTTCCCATGTCACATTGAACTATAAACTAATCCAAGTATACATGGTTTGATGTTTCAGCAGTTGACTACCCCTTAAGTAAGACCTAACCTAAACAGAAAAATATTCTTCTTGTCCAGGAGAACCCAGACTCCAGTTTGGGGCAATTGTTCCAATTCACTGTTTAATAGCTTGATTAACAAATATGCATGGCACCATTTCTCTTCTTCTCTGCTCCTCAAATTTTGTTTATTATATAAGATTATTCATGATTTGCTGTAACCCAAATAGTAGACATCTGGAGTTTCTAAAAATATGCTTTGTAAAGTCAAGGCTCCTTTGACTACACCTCAACTCTTAATGACATCTTGCAAGTCTAAATGCAGTCTCCCGCTTATCTTTGTAAGAACTTAGAAAGATTTTATCTGAGATGCTTTTTCAGGTTACAGTTCTGTTCTGGATTCAGGTTTCTTTTATCTAACTATTGTCTTTGTAGTGGTGCTTCCTCCTGTCCCCCAAGGCCATTCCCTCAGCCACCACTTCGATACAACGTTTCCCTTATGAATTTTCTCAATTGTAGCTTTGGAAATACAAAAATTGAGCTTTGGCCATTACCATGATTAGCATTTTCTTTCTAATACTATTCTGCTATGGAGATGCGAGAGACAGTGTGGGTACAGTAATGGTTAAATGCACCAGGCTAAAAGAATAGCATGGTCCCGGGTTATCACTTCTCCATACAGACACAAATTCAATTTCATATTCATCTTTGTGTTCTATTCCATATCTTATTACTACTGTATTTTAACATTTTCTCAATAATTTTTCCCTTCCCTTAGTTTTCTTAATCTTACTTTTAATTATCTCATTCCTTTCTAAATTCAATTATATATGTCTTTTTCTAAGTTTCAATACCTTTCTAGTCATCATATTTATACTTTTGTCTGTCATGTTTCAATTTCATATTTTCTTTTCTCATTAAACAAAATTTTCTCCTGTAGTTACTAATTGGAGTATGACACCTTTGTATCTTTTAATTTTTATCCATTCAGCTCTTATTTAAACTTCAATTTATGCTTTTACAATTATAACATTCAATATAACACATAACTTCCAGTCGAATTCTGCTTGGTACATTCTTAAAATACAAATTAAGTTCTTAAAGAGAAAATATACATATAACAATAATAAATAAAATCCTTATTCTATTCCAGTTCAGCTCTATCATTAATGTTAGTTATAATCTTTGACATCTTTAACATTCCTTTTCAATAGGATATCATACTTCTAGGAACACTTATAATATTTCCATAATTTTTTCATGTTTCTTTCATATTCCTCTTCACTTAAATTTTTATAACACATTTATAATAATTAAAATGTTCCCCTCCTATCCTAATTTCATTCTCTCATTCTCTTTATTTCATTTATTTATTAAACATTCCATTACATTACAATGAGTATTTTATCTATCATGTTAATCACACTTGTTTCATATTGTCAAAGTTCATTTCTATTTCTAATGTAACAATACTATCTTATGTACCCTTGCAGAAACCCCCTTTCAATTAAGTTTTCACCCATTATCTCTGTGTCTTGTATGTTTTCCCTGTTTCTCTATGTCCTGCTTCTGTCCTTTATAATTTATTTTCCTTTCCCTCTTCTCCCTCTTCTTCTCCCTTCCCTTTTTGACCCCTTCTCTCTCTAATTCTGATTCTCTCTTCTGTAATCCTCTCTTCTGTTTCTTCCTAATGTTATAATTACTTTTCAAACTATTCTTTTTTGGGGGGGGGGGGGTTATGATATTAAATTATTCACTCTCTTTCCCCCCTTTCCTTTCTTTTCCCCACATAGAAATACTTGGTTATTGAAGACGGCTTCTTTTTTGTCCCATCCTTCTTGTTCTACAGGCATTTCTTGTTGTTTCTCATAGTTCAGGATCTCCATTTCTAAAAATTGAAATATGAAGCCAAAGGAAACTCTTCCTTCTTGTGCATCTTCTTTCTGTTTTTTAAGTTCCATTCTCAATTCTTCCAAGAGTGATACCATTTAAAAAACTTTTAAACAACCACCCAATTAATTTTAGTCCTTTAGATCCAATAGCCAAAAATCCAAAAATCACCAAGTAATCCAAATAATCCAAAACTGTTTCTTCTTGCTTCTTTTTTCCACTTTCTCTTCCTGGGGTTCTCTTATCTTGTTACAAAGTTTCAGTTAAAATGTATCTTTTAGGAATCTTGTTAAAGTTTCACTGTTAATTCCTTTCACTTCCAGGTGGTCTCCTCCATTTTTCCAGATCCCACCCTTTTGTTTTTTCCCTTCTTTTAAAAGTTTTTGAGAATCCAGAAATCTTTACTATCCCTTTGACATTTTATTTTCAGCTTAAATACCTGTTAATGTCAAAGTGGATTTTTGCCGATTTCTTGCTTAAATCTCTTAGTTGTCAATATACAGAAGAAAAGAAAAAAAAACCCAAATCCTTTCCCTTCCCTCTCTCATTTGCAGCTTCAAAGTCTTCTTTAGGAACAATGTTGTTCTTTATAATTCAAATTCCAGGGTACCTTGTATTGTTGTTTTTCCAGTTCGATTCGGTCAGCCAAAAACTTTCTCTTCTTATCTTCCTCCTGCACATTCTTTTGCAGTCGAGTTCTTCTTTGAGGTGGCCATTTCTGACCACTGCTGCAACTGCTTTCGGGAAAGGGAGTAATGGCTAGCTGGGGAGGAGAGATGCGGCTCTCCTCGACCCTGCTGGCAGTCTCCCCCCTCTTCACCACCTCTGCGGGGTGGCTTAGCCCCAAAACCAGCCGGCTCAGGGTGCTCCAGTGGTGACCACAGATCGAAACTGTGCACAATCACAGATTTCGGTCTGTCGCTGAAGAAGCTCAAACCAGATCCAGTATATAAGAATACTGAAATGGCTTATATAAGAAATGGCTATATGGGTGGCTATGGCAACCTCTGGAAATTGTTCATTTTTGACATTTCTGGAATTTTTGGTGTTTTCAGTAAATAGCTACTATGGAACCAATCTACTTACCTATAAAATAGTGGTGTAATCAATCAAAAAAAATTCTTTAAGGCAAATTTATCACCCTCCTAGTTGTACCAAATGTGAATACTATCTCAATTTTCTTAATCTTTTATTCTCCATGAGATAGAAGCACTTCTGAACAAAATACTGGGTTGCAGCTGCTAGTCTGATTTCTTTCCTAAGAAGCCTATGGGACCATAGCAGCATTATTCAAAATAATGTTGAGGTGTGCACTTTTCATTTCAGGATGCTAGCTTTCCATTTAATTTATTTTTAATTAAGAGACTCTAAAATGAAAAAAAACACAGTAAGCTTGGCAGACAGAAAAGAAGGTGTCTCTAAGCACATTTATAGCTTCAGGCACTATTGCTTAGCCCTGTTTAGCCCATCTTTTAACCTACTTTTAACCTGCTTATCTCCTCATAAGAGGTGTTTTAAAAGTTAAATATTTATGTGCCCCAACCTGATTGGAATGCATTGGAGAATTAGTAGGATATAAGTGGTTTTAAATAAGCTTACAAACTGTTTGTAAGAATTCCCTTTCTCTTGCTGTTTAAGTTTAAGACCCTCGGCCTCTTCCTTCAGTGAGCCTAAAGAGTATGGTTGACAAAAATCAAGATGGACCTGCACTTGGGGGAAGTAGAGCAGGTTCATCCTATTTGCACTCATTCATGAGACTTATCATTCTGTAATGATCTACAACAGCCATTCTGTTGGGTAGCTTGAGAGAGAGCATCATCATGTGGTCATGCCTTGTAAAAGGTACATACAGGTAATCCTTGACTTACAATGATTCACTTAGCAATTTTTTGAAGTTATGACAGACTCTCAAAAGGGGAGGGTCTGTCATAATTTCAATTGCAACCTGGATTCAAGATTTCAATATCTGCCCCCTCCCATCTGCAGTTGTGTGAGCACATTTTGGATGCATGGCACCCATCCTACATTTACAGGCATTTGCAGCATTTACTTCTGGTTTTTGGCAAAAAAACACCCTACAGGGAACAAAAGGTCCATTTGACTGCCATAAAAAAGGTAATAAAACCCAGCAAGGATACATGGTGACTGTTATGAGTTATGACTGAAATTACAAATTGTAAATCGAGGATTACCTGTAACTTTGTAATTGATGCTTAGATTACTCTTTTTTTTAAAATCCTGAGATCTTTTTGGAGGAAAATGGAATAAAATGTTTTAAAGAAATAAAACCCTAACCTTAAAAATTCCTCTTTTTTTCTCCCTTTCTCTTTAAATTATATTCCTTTAATGAAACATTCTGTTTAAACACAAGGTTCAGTATATTGTACAAAGCCCATAAATGAAATACATTCTATAAGACCATGTGACCCAGCCAGGAAATAATTTGTTTATGGATGGATAGGACAGCCTGGCAGAAAAGTTCTTTCCCCTGTCACTCAAGTGGCATTAGTACCCTCCATCTCCTCCTCCAACAGGTTAATGGAAGTCAAATGGTGCTGCACTTGGATTTGACTAGAAGATAATTAGTTGTTGCAATACACAGAGGAATTTCAGAATTCCTGCAGTGAATGACTCAAAAAGATTAAATTGGAAAAAGGACTTTTAAACTTTTCTTTAAAACTCTAAAGGAATTTTTTAATACTTAGTTGAATAGTATTTTAATAATTCTTATTTTTATGGTGTAGATCAGGAGTGTCAAACTCATGGCATCATGTGACATATCAGGACTTTTCCCCTTTCACTAAACCAGGTGTGGGTGTGGCCAGCACATGATGCATCCGGCCCGTGGGCTGAGAGTTTGACAGCCCTGGTGTAGAAGGTGTAGTTTATTATATAAATAGCAGTTTATTCCTGTTTTAAACCCTTTTAAGTTTACTTAGTGGATTTAAGATTCTTATATTATAGTTTTTATTTGTATACTATTGTGGGTGTTGTCTGTAGATATTTCATCTAGGCATTTGATTCAGATAAAATGCATGAGACCTGACTCAATTCTAAGCTGAGCAGAGTATGTCACTTCCCATTCAAGGTCATCCATATCAGATAGAAAATTTGCAAGTCTCATTTTTCCACACGTTTGTTCTCAAGATTCTGGCATTAGAAAGGCGGCAAATATGAAGGCTCCTGATCCATGCAGAAATCACCTAATGAAAAGAAGTAACCCACCCCAATATTGCATTCGAAAGGTATTGCTAACCAGTTTTTGCAGCTCAGATCTGGTAGCCCTAGTTTTGGAGATTTATTTTGGGGACGGATAATGGTAATCTTAAAGACTGGCCGTTTGGTTTTCTTAGTTATACCACAGTCATATTTTTTCTTTGTGAAAATTAGGGGAAAGGTTTTGAAATGAAGACTAATAAACAAAATACATAAGATGGTCAGTATCCCCAAGAAAGCTTATTCAGGAATGAAGTGTATACTCTTTGGTTGATTTCAGCAACTAAAAATACAAGGGACAAAGAGAAAAGTTTGCATAAAATGATATGGGCTCCATCTGTATATAACACAGATCTTTGTGCTTGTACAGTTTTATAAATTTAAAATTGATTCCTTGAAAAACAAAACTGCTCTGAGTCCAAAGACTGTGTATGCTGCTGAATTCCACTCCATAATCTGTTTAGAACAGAAGTCTCAAACTCGATTTCATTGAGGTACACATCAGGGTTGTGTTTGACCTTGGGGTGGCCAGGAAGGTGTGGCCAGGGGGCATGGCCAAATTGATGTCACTTGTGTCAGGGGCGCCTGTGGTGGCTCGAGTGCTCTGCCAGCAAAAACGGGCTCCTGAGCTCTGTTTTCAGCTGTGTTGGTCTCCTGCAACCTTCTGCTAGTGAAAAGAGAGCCGCATGCAGCCATCACGAGCTCCTTTTCGGCTGCAACAGCCTCCTGCAACCCTCTGCCAGCAAAAATGGAGCTTGGGAGGGCCGCCTGTGAGCTCTTTTTTCAGCTGTGATGGCATCCTAAAACCCACTGCCAGCTAAAATGGTGCTGGCAGTGGCACTGTGGGCTGGTCCTTCGCTGTTTCAAGGGTGGCCCTGTGGGCCAGTTCTAAGCATCCTGCAGGCCAGATCCAGTCTGCAGGCCTTGAGTTTGACATCCCTGGTTTAGAAAGACCAAACCTTTCCAAATGAATGTATGGCATGAAAAAAAGACTAAAATAAAACTAACAGTAATAGCATGCAAGTACCATCCCCATGAGCAAAGACAATTAGTGTAATTTTTGCAAAGAATAAGGGTTTAAGTCAGTCATAAAGTAAAACAAAACAACCAGTAATTTGAGGATGACTTCTTGTCTCCTAACTGAAACAAATTCGGACTTTGCTCAACTATTGCCTTTGTTTTTCCCAATGCTTGCATTTTAAAAACCATTAAGCTATTTTTTTGTTATTGTGATCTAAATGTCGGTTTTGAGTAACATTCTGCTTTGATGACTGGGGGTAACAATGTATTGGAAACCTCAGAGATGCTAGCCAATCAGACCCATGCACAGCTGATTTTCATTATGAAAAATTGGGGATAAATCTCTCTATATATTTGTTTTCTTGGGCTTTTGCTGTAAATGTTGATGTCTATTTGATCCTGCTATGATATTTCAGCTAGGTGATATTTTTAGCACTTCTGTCATTTCCTCCATCTGAGATACAAGATCTTTTTTCTTTTTAAAATATTTTTTAAAATGTTTCCTGTTATGTTGGGGGCAATTTGCTGACTTTGTAAACAGCTCAGAGTATTGTAATGCACTATGGACAGGTATATAAGTCTAAGTGCTATTGCTATCTGCTTCTTAAGTGAAAACCTTTATTTACAATTTAACAAGCTACAATGATATTTGAGAAGCAAAAAGCTGAAAATGTATCATGCTCCCTGATCCATGTTTACCAGCAGCCAACTACTGTTGATTTGAATTCAGCAGTAATTCTTGTGAAAAGATGTGTTCAGGTTGCTGAAAGAATACTGAGCAATTTAGCTGCTGAATATCTCATTAAAAATAAGAATAAAATACTTAAGAATCATCTTGGAGGCAGAGCATGAGCTTAGCTCAGGTACCGGTGAATTCTAAGAGATATCCCGAGTGACTCTGGGCAACTTAAAGTAGTACAAAACCATAGATGTAAACATATTAAAAGCAGTAAAAATAAGATTAATAACTAATAAAGATTAAAAACAAGAGAGCAGACAATATTGGTGGTGGACTTTGTATTCCAGCGCCAGCATAGTACAGTCCCATTGCTAACCCCAATGCTAATCAACAAAGCCGTGTTTTAAGGCTCCTCCAGAAGGCCAGAAGGGTGGATATCTATGGAGATTCTCAATCATCCAGATCATGATTGTCCCAAAAGGCAACTGGACTTTCTTAGTTTTTTCTTTGAAAACATTTTGCTTTTCATCCAAGAAACTTCTACAGTTCTGACAACTGAACTGAAGAAGCTTCTTGGATGAGAAGCAAAACATTCTGAAAGGAAAAAAAAAACAAGAAATCCAGTTGTCTTTTGTAAAAAGCACTTTTGGGCCACCCAGAAGCTTGGAAGCAGATGTCACCTCAGAAGGCAAAATTTGTTAGCTGATAGGGTCTGAGGAACATCTCTTCTGTCAATGCAAACAAGGTGGGCCAATCCCATTGGAGCAAGATGGTGCCCCAGACAACTGGTCTAAGCCATGAAGTGCTTTAAATGCAAAAATCAATACCTTGAATTGGAGCTGGAAGCAAACTGCCAACCAATGCAGCTCACAAAGCAGCTGTGTTATGTATGCCACCCTAGAGGCCTCCAGCAGTGTCTATGAAATAAAAAAAAAGATCTATTAAGAAATGCATGACATTAAATCTTCTCACTTCTACCTAAACTACATCTTGGAGAGGAAGGTGGGGAGATTCCTTCTCATCACTTAACTAAGAATAGGCCAGGTCATGAAAACTTAAAGTAGATTAGATATAGTTTGGGGGCGGGGAATCAAAGAATCTCCCTGCAACACAACTCTCTCATCTAAATAAAAAAAACCTGTTCATGTGGAACTTTGATTTTCTTCCTTGGCCCTGCCCCCATAATGTTAAGATCAGTCCCCTGCTACCAGAAAGTTGCCCATTCTGCCTTAAACCATGGTTTACATAACAAACTAACTCTTATGCTAAGCTACAAATTATTACTTCTTTTCATTTATGAATCTAGATTCAGTACCTCTAATTGCTTATTTGTAAAAGTAGTTTCAATAAATCTTCAAAGCTTTTTGGTCACTGTTATATTCTGGGCATGGGTGCAAGTAATTGAGACGAGTCAGTGACTTAGTGAACTTCAACTCTTTATTAAGGATCAGAAATAGAGACCAAAAACCTTGGTCAGCAGTAGCCCTTTTATAGAGCTAGCTACTGACCTGTTAACCAATGACCTGTGTCCACATGCTTAACTTTTGCCCAATGAAAGATGTTAAACTAATAGCCAATCAGGTTGCTCCGTGAGGACCAATCCCAGTTCGCTATCCAAGGGCCAATCCAAAGTGCAGGATTTCAAGCCTGCTTAACATAATGTTAATAAGTTTTATTAAATGGTTTTTGTTAGTTCATAACACCCCTCCCCCCTAGGTTCCGTTTGAGGGGTGCGGTAACATATTCGCGTAGATATGCAGGTCGTTTCACCTGCCTGTTTGATTTTCGCAGTTCCACCGGTTTTTGTCTGCAGTCCGATTCCGGTGGAACGCTATCAAGGGTTTCTGGTGCGGCTAGTTCCGTTTCTGCGTGGGAGGACTCGGCGCGGCTCTCGTTGTTGTTATCCCAGTCTCCTAGGCTTGCTTCCGGGTCCCGTGGGCTTGCCTCCCTCGTGCTATTTCTGGGCGGAGATATCACCCCGCTTCCTGATTCTTCTTCAGGTTGCGCGTTTCTTCGGTTAGGTTGCTGGGTCCCCGTGATTATGTCGTCATCTAGCCCGTTTTCGGCCTCCTCGATATCTCCTCCCCCCTTAGTTTGTGAATTATGGAAGTCACGGGAGGTGGGTGCCATTCTGGATCGAAGTTGATCTATGTGGCGTTTCCAAAGTCTCCCGTCATTAGTCTGTAGGCGGTAGGATCTGGGGCCGGTGGGTTGGGTAATAGTTGCAGGGACCCATAATGGGTCGCCTGAAAAGTTTTTAGCAAACACCAAGTCGCCTACCTTGAATTCGCGGCACTTCCCGCTGGATCCACAGGGTTTTTCTGGTGAATAAGAGGGATGGAGGTGGTCGAGGTGAGAGCGAAGTCTCTGCCCCATTAGCAGTTCGGCAGGCGTCTTAT
Organism: Notechis scutatus; assembly: GCF_049901735.1. Classification (NCBI taxonomy): domain Eukaryota; kingdom Metazoa; phylum Chordata; class Lepidosauria; order Squamata; family Elapidae; genus Notechis; species Notechis scutatus. Next base: position 121,886,756 of record NC_142009.1, on the reverse strand, counting down.
TCGTGATGCTGTGTGGGGTGATGTGTTGGAGCAGGAGTATTCGGTTGAGCTTGTCGTCGATGTCCCCATAGTCCATTTTATGTAGGGTTTTCTTGACGAACTGTACCATTCACTCCACCCTTCCGTTAGCCGCAGGGTGCGCTGGCGAGGTGAGCGCGTGGCGGATGCCCCGGTCCGCTAGATACTGTTCAAAAGCTAGGGCCATGAACTGGGGCCCGTTATCAGAAACTAAAACGTCTGGTAACCCATGCGTTGCGAATAATTTATTTAGTTTATTAATGACTGACTCTGTTGTGGTTGTCTTCATCTTTTGGATTTCTAGCCAGTTTGAATAGGCGTCAACTGTTAATAAAAACGTGTGTCCTTTGGTGGGTCCCGCAAAATCAACGTGGATATGGGACCACGGACCTCGAGGGGTTTCCCACTCGGTTGGCATCGCTTTAGATGGGGCATTGCTAACGTCTTGGCACTTCTGGCACGTGGTTACCCAGGCTGCAATCTGTTTATCAATGCCCGGCCACCATGCGTAGCTTCGTGCGAGCGCCTTCATGCGCACGATGCCTGGATGTCCCTCGTGTAATACTTTTAAAACAGTCTGTTGTAGCCTCTCTGGGACGACTACTCTATCCCCCCAGAGAACGCAACCTCTCTCGGAGAAAAGCTCTGTCTGACGATTCTTGAATGGTGCGAAATCGTCGTGGATTTGGTCGGCTGGCCATCCTCGTTCGACCCAGCTGAGGACTCGTGCCAGGACAGGATCCCGTTTTGTCTCGATCGCGATGTCTCTCGCTGTTAGCGGCGGCGAGTGCAGCGTTTCGATTTGGAGCGTCGTGAGGGTTGGAGCTGGGTCGTCGATGGCTTCCGGAAGTGGAGAACGACTCAACGCATCAGCGTGGGGAATGGCTTTCCCTGGGCGATGTTGCAACACGTAATTGTAGGCAGCTAGGAACTCAGACCATCTAGTCATTCTTGGCGATAATATATAGGGGGTTGGCTTGTCTCCCGCTATAATACCAAGCAATGGTTTGTGATCTGTAACTATCGTAAATGCTCGTCCATACACGTACTCGTGAAAGCGTTTCACAACAGACACAACAGCAAGGGCCTCCTTATCGAGTTGGCTATAGTTCCTTTCGGCCTTTGATAATGTTCGTGAGAAAAACGCAATAGGTGCTTCGTTTCCGTTTGGAAGTACATGGCTTAAGATTGCTCCCACTCCAAACGGTGAAGCGTTGCAAGTAATAGTTAAAGGTAAAGTCTCGTTGTACTGCATCAAAACAGCGTCGGAGGTTAGCAAGTCTTTCACTTGCTGGAAGGCACGTTCCTCTCGACGTCCCCAGACCCAGGTAGCTCTTTTATCAAGAAGTCTGTGTAAGGGCTCTGCTACAGTCGCCTTCTGGGGCAAGAAAATGTTGTAGAAGTTAATGAGCCCCAGAAAGGCTTGGAGGTCTGTTCTATTCTTGGGCGTTGGGGTGTTTTTAATCGCTTTTAGCTTGTTATCAGTGGGGTGGATTCCTTGACTATCGAGAAGGTATCCCAGGAACTCCACCCTCTCGGTACACAGTTGACATTTATTTTTTTTAACCTTCAGGCCGGCGTCTTTAAATTTCTTTAGAACCATTCTGAGACGCTTTTCTAAGATGTCTCTATTAGGGGCGGCGATTAACACATCATCAAAATATGGTACGACCCCTTTTATGCCTTGTAAGAGTCTCTCCATTAAACTTTGAAAAATTCCCGGAGCTATGCTCATTCCGAATTGGAGTCTATTGCATTTAAAAGCGCCTCTATGCGTAACGATAGTTTGTGCTTCCGCAGTTTCCGCATCAACGGGCAACTGTTGGTACGCTTGTGCCAAATCCAATTTAGCGAATATCTTCCCACCACCCAGGGAGTGGAGAAGGTGTTGAACCACCGGTACCGGGTAAGCACTTTGCTGAAGTGCGTGGTTCAAAGTGGCCTGATAATCCCCACAAATTCTTAACGATCCATCTGGTTTAATGGGTGTTACAATTGGGGTTTCCCAACGGGCGTGGTTGGTTGGTTCTAAAACGCCCTGGGCTATTAACTTATCAAGTTGCTCGTCGATCTTTGGTTTTAGTGCAAAAGGCACCCGACGAGGCTTAAGGCGGATGGGAGCTACTTCAGGGTTGAGGTTAAACTATATTGGGGTCCCCTTGTACTTGCCTAGTCCGTCTGAAAAAACATCCTGGAATTCTTGGACGAGAGACTCCTCCCAGTCGTTGCTCTCAGCTCGGTGGACGCCGGCTACCACGATCCCGAGTGGGGAGAACCATTGAAGGCCTAATAAGCTAGGCCGATCCCGATCGACGACAGTCAGCGGTAGTGATGCGATACGGTTCTTGAAGGAGACTTGGACTTGGCTGGAACCGATGACCGGGATTCTGTTGCCCTGGTAATCCTTGAGGATGATCCTTTGGGGGCTGAGGTCCTGTCGACGGATGGCCGGGATTAGTTGCTTGAAGGTTTTCCAGGAAACCATTGAGAGGGATGACCCCGAGTCAACTTCCATCACGCAAGGTTTGTTCTCGATAGCGACCTTCACTCGGATCTTCCTTGCGTCTAAGGATGTAGCGTGGCCGATGGTAATGGTTTGGTGTGCCTCTTCCTGTCTCGTTGAAGAGGCAGGTGCTTTATTTCTGTAGGAGTGGTTGTTCCATTGGTGGTTCGGGTGGTTCCGATTCGCGGGTGCGAATCCCGAAGACTGGCTGCAGTTATTCTCCCTGCGCTTGGGACTGGACCCTCGCTTGCTTCTGCAGACCTTTGCAATGTGGCCTCTTTTTCCACAGGAACAGCAGAGTACGTTGAGGAATTTGCAATCGGATCGTGGGTGATTTGCCCCACAACCCGTGCATTGTCGCGGGAATCGTTGGTTTTGTTGGTCTCGTTCGGACCGGAGTCGGTTGACCTCTTCCTCATCACTTTCTGATGGGGATTCCAGGTCTTCATGATGCGCCGTTGTTGAGTGCCTCTCGGGGCAAGGCGAGGTGTCATTCGCGAGTTGACGGAGCGGTGCGTTGGTGCGGCACATTCGAGCGGCCGACTTCCTGGTTGCTTCTGCTGCAGTAGCATCTGCGATGACATCGGCAAGATTGATGTCCCCTTTGGCCATGATCTTGCTTTGCACCGTCTGGTCATCTAATCCCAGAACTATGCGGTCTGGCAAAGCTTCTTCGAGGTTGGAAAACCCACAGAGGCCTCCCAAATTCCGGAGGTCAGCAATGTAGTCTGCGAGACTTTCACTTTTCCGTTGGTCCCTCTGGTAAAATTCATGTCTTCGGACAAGTGTGAGCACTGCGGGTGCATAGTGGGCCTTTAGGAGAGGAGCGAGGGCGTCCCAGTCCATTGATTTCACTTCAGCCGGTTTTGCAAGTGATTTCGCCATTTTAAATACGGCTGGCCCGCAATGGGTCAGGAATATTGCTCGTTTCTTGCCGGTTGTCGCGTCCTTTAAGTTATTGGTCTCCAGAAACATCTGGAACCGATCCATATATGAGTCCCAGTCTTCGTTTGCCGGGTCAAATGGAGTGGGTGGTATAGCACCGCTGGCCATGTTGCCGTCGTTGGTGCATGCTCAGCCACGTGCTGTTTGGCGCTCTTTAGTGTTCAGTCAGCTCTATCGTGTCTTGCATCCCATCCTCGTCGCCAGTGTTATATTCTGGGCATGGGTGCAAGTAATTGAGACGAGTCAGTGACTTAGTGAACTTCAACTCTTTATTAAGGATCAGAAATAGAGAGCCAAAACCCTTGGGCAGCAGTAGCCCTTTTATAGAGCTAGCTACTGACCTGTTAACCAATGACCTGTGTCCACATGCTTAACTTTTGCCCAATGAAAGATGTTAAACTAATAGCCAATCAGGTTGCTCCGTGAGGACCAATCCCAGTTTGCTATCCAAGGGCCAATCCAAAGTGCAGGATTTCAAGCCTGCTTAACATAATGTTAATAAGTTTTATTAAATGGTTTTTGTTAGTTCATAACAGTCACCCTTTTTAAATTGGCTTGACTTTTTAAAAGAAAGTTTACTCTTGTATTTCCAAATTTACTGGATAACACCTAACTTTCACATATATTGAATGTTATTGTGTTATAGTCAAACTAGATATGTCTGTGGTGGTCAAGATTGAAAGATTGATTTGATTTAATATGTTTTATAATTTAGTTTTACATGAACTCAGTTCCTTTTATCTGTTACCTATTTCATTTTAGTGTTTTTGAAATCAGATAATCATGGTTATTACATTCTCTTGTTTCAATTGCTTTACTTATTTTGTATGTCAGAGGTTTCACTGTTCTTTTTGATACAGAACATACAAGGTTTAGAGAATGACACGATTAAGCAATTTATATTTTAAACTTTTTTTTTTGTCTTTACAGGCTGGAAATAATACTTGGTTACCATTTTCAAGGACAATTTCAATCCCATTCTAAAGTATGCCATAACAGCCACTAGCTTGAAATAATGTTTAAAGAAAAGGCTGTTCATATATGCTAATACCTCTTCAAGTGGCAACATATAATCCATCTGGGCTGTTCTCAAAAATTAAACTAGATTGACCCTGTTTAATATGGGTGGGAAGCCATTCAAGAATTCCAGTCTGTAGATTAAACTGAGAAATTGTAAAAACATATCAGGAAATGCCAGTGGCAGACCACTTCTGTTGTGGTCACAGTCCTAATGAACTCAGCTTAGTTTTGATTTTATCAATATTCCACCAATATTTTACATTAGCAAGTAAGCATCAGAGTGGGAAAGCTAGACTCTCAAGCAAAAAAGGGTATTTGCTAGCCAGTTCTTGGGGCGGGGGGGAGCCGGGAGGAGGAAAGAAACTGATTCAGATTTATGACGGTTGCAATTTCTTAGGGTCATGTGATTTTTTTTGAAACCTTGTGGCAAGCAAAGTCAGTGGAGAAGTCAGATTCATTTAACAACCATGTTACTAACTTAACAATTGCAGTGATTCACTTAACAAGGTCATAAAATGTGGCAAAACTCAATTAACTGTTTTTGGGCTCAATTGTGGTCATAAGTCGAGGACTATCTGTATATAAACTCTTTGCACATGGTGTTCTTGCAGCATGTCTAATTTGGTCTTATTCCTTCTTTTAGCTGTGAATAAGATATTATGCCCATAAGAATTCTGAGAGTGTCACGGTTAAGCAACTGAGCTGTGAAGTACTCTTTCTGCTATGAATCCCTAAGTCCCTCTCTCTCAGCCTCATTGCTCTAGGGGCCGTTGTAAGGAATACAAACTAAGGTAGACAAAAGTCTCTGAGCACTCAAAAACAAATAAATATTAGGGAAACAGAAGATAATTGTTCCAAATTACATACGTGTACATGTGGTGCAACTTACATTATGTAATTCTGTCCTGAATGAAACACAAGAAAAAAAAAATCAGTGACTCAGGATAACTGTGGACAGCAGGAAATAAAAAAGGCAAGACTGTAAAAGTGAAATGGAGAATTTTTAAGGGAAATATTCCATATATATATTATATCTGCCGAATATATCTGTATATATTATATCTGCCGAGACTCTGTTCTTCTCCTTAGATATGTGTTACAACCAATTCATTTTTCTTACTCTCCTTTTATCTCTTTAGTTAAATGCAAAAATGCAACTATAGGAATTGTCAGGAGAATTCTCTGGAAGCACGCTTTAGCATACTGTGTGCAAGGGAGAATTAACAGGGAGCACACCATTTTTTTCCTGTCAGCGATGTTGCATGGTAAGAACCCTCTGCCTTGCAATGATGAGCTTCCCCAAAAGCAATTCAGATAGTAGCCGTCCTCACTTCTCTGCATCATCAGTGCCGTAAGTAAGTGCAGCTTGCCTCTGGTCAGTTGATGTACAAGGTATGACCAAGTCTGTCAAACTGATGAGATGTGGCTACATTTAACATGTGGGGGAAGACTCCCCTGCTGTTGTGCCCCGATCAAGTGTGGGACTTCAGAGGCAGTGTGGTGAAACCAGACACCTTTTCTTTCGGGCAGCAGCCCCGGCAGGGCTCTCTGTGACACAAACCTAACTCTTTTAATATTATTACCAGATTTGCAAGCTATTAGCATAGGCTTTTGTAGAGACCAGTGCAGGAGTTCAGGGCTGCCCTGTCATACAGTTAGATTCTCAGTCTCCGCTGAGTGGGAGGATCACACTGTGTGAGACTAATAAGGACAGAGATGCATCCCCCTTCTCCCTTTCTTTAGAGACTCCAGCAACTCCTCAGCAGCTCTGAACTGGCCTTGGCTCTGCTTCTGGGGGAAACTTAATAAATAAAAATTGAAGGTAAGAGCCTCTTCTTTATGACCAGCTGATTTATGCCAAGCCTAGCCCACAAGTTCTGTCTGCTCTGCTGCTGAGTTTTGTCAGCATTTAATGGAGCTCTCGGTGAATTTTGTGATGGATTGCCTGCTGATAAATAGATTGCTTCTTTGATGCTGATTATGTCATGCAGCTTGCCGAGTTTTGTGATAACAGAACAGGCGTTTGTTTGCACAAGAACCTTGATTGAAAATGCCTCTTCTGAGAGCACAGGACACAGTTGAAAACTAAGGCTTAATGTATACAAACTGGTAGAGCGAGAATGGATTCTACGGAGAGTTTTCATCCACTTTCTAGAATGTTAAAAGTAAACAGCTCTTAAGCGTGTATATGTGTGTTGAGGTGGCTGTTGCTCTTTTTCATAGCTGGACCACAACATTGAAATGTGTATTGTGTAGGTAGGACACTTAGTGGAATAAAGGTATAGCTTAAAGGAATGCTGGAATTTTAACGGGTTGTGTTTCCCATGAGGAACTACAGTGCTTCTGCATTTTACTGGGTCAAACTCTCTCGGTTTCCTGTGCTATTTTGAAGATTGGGGATCAAGAAAAGCGATCTTTTTGAGGCTAAGCAAACAGCGTAAAGTGCATCATTATTTGTAAATGAATTTCTAGTACTCAGTTAGAGGAGTCATTCCATTTCTCTTGTGATTTTATTCAGAGTCAAAATGGTATCTTTCCCTACTGATGCCATTTCTGAAGACTTTACTATTCTGCTGTGTTGTGTTGCTGTTATGCCTTATCACAAATGTATCTAGGGTATTGCTTTCAGCAAAGGTTAGAGAGTACCATTCCTATGAACAGGAAGAATTTTAAATGACCCATTCCAATCTGAAGGCTCTGAATAGGCTACACTTTATTTAGATTGTGCCTCTTTTCTCTTTGTTATTAGAAAAGAACAAAATGTAAAGACATTTGCAGATTTCAGAGTACAACCTTACTATACTGCCACTGTTCATTTCACTTTGCTATGCTGAAAAGATAGCCCAGACATTCCCATCCTATACCTCATACTACAATAAATGTAGGTCCTCTGATGTGTATCTCCTCTTGGTCAGGTATAAGAGCCCTACTTCAGCTGTATTGATGTGCTTGGCTTACTACTCACAGAGGACAGAACTATTTTTAAAAATGTACAAAGTCCATGAAAGCAGTTTTTTCTTTTCTCCTAGCTCCTTTCTGCAGTCATAGAGTCCCTGACCTATTATCCTACTGTCCCTGTCCTATTGTTTCTTTTATTTTTCTTATATGTATTCATTTCATGCATTCATAACTATGTTTATCCTTATACCTATTATCTTGTAAGCGATTGACAATTCAAATAAATAAATAAATAAATAAATAAATAAATAATTAAATAAATAAAGAGTTGCCCTCACTATTTTAATCATAGCTTTGGAGAGGGCCTCCTGAGGCAGAAGCTATAGCAAGTGTGAGTCCTTTTTTTCACTTTGCTTTTTGCCTCAAAATTAAAGAATTCTCTCAAGGATGAGTTATTCTCAGTTTTGCTTAAGAATGGCATTTGTTTATGAAGACTTGAAGCTATGCTCTGTCTGCTTCCCATGATGCCTAAAAACAAACCTGTGAATTATCCTACATATTTGTCGGATTCTTCTAAAATTGCTCCACTGTCTTAGCCTGTGGCTGGAATTAGTCCAGGGTTCACATTTTCTAACATAAGAGCGTAACTGAAATTGTCCTCTGTTTGGGCCACATGTTCACATTGTGGATTTATGAGAACTGTGATGAAAGCATGCAGTTTCCCAATGGAAAAGGTGTTGGGTGGTGTTAATCAGATGTGAATGGCTTCAAATAGAAACATCAAGGTCTTTGTACACTTTGGTAGCAAGGAAGTAGTCACAAGAAGACATGTTGGCTCAGGACATTGAGATGACTTCTTTTTAGCGGCTCTACTTTGTGACTCTAAGAATATTAGAGAACAGGATATATTGTACTTATTAAAGAGGTAAAAACATTCCTGTCTTGATGACCATTGATATCAACCCCTCCCCAAAAAGTTTCTATACCTGTCTGCTTTTTAAAAGATAAGAATAAGAAGGCATGATAATTGTACCAGCTACTGAAGCGTCAGTGGCAGATTTTTACTGTGTTACCTCAAGGTGTACGTTTAAGTCCTGATCAGAATACCTCTGATTAAATGAGATAGTAAAAACCGTGGTAAGGTGATACATGAAAGTTCAAATTGCCAGTGAAACTTGTTTTTTTGGAATCCCTTTGATGGTTTGTAAATAAATATTTTAATCATGGAGGACTTTTAAAATGCATGACTTTTTCCTTGTCATTTGAATCAGGACCATGTAGCACCTACCCCCATACTCTGCAACCTCATTACTATATTAATCTGCTACCTGTATCAGCCAGGCCTAAATGAGAAGATGGACCAGTCAAACTCCACAGATCTCCTAAATTGTAAGCAATGAGTTGAGGGCGCAAGGGAAATAAGCACTTGCATAAGCAATCTAAAATGATTCAATCTGGGATTGGCTGCTGCTAGCTTGCTTATTTCCTTATTAGTCTTCTGAGTGTGATCTCCCTGGGAACTTTGGGGAAGTAGTCAGGCACATGGGCAGCGCCCTCCCCCCTCTACACAGCTGCAAGAGAGGTGCCAATCCTAGAGCAAAAGGCTGGGCGATAGACCATTTTTCCAATCCAACTTTGGTCATGGGTGCCTGAGCTTTCAGAGAGGAAGGCAGAAGAGGAAACACTAGCTTGACTACTGGAGCTTGGTAAGGGGATCCATGTCAAGGGAAAGGGAACATATTCCCATGTCAAGGGAATGTACCCGAACATTCTTGCTCAGGTAAGGGAACGGATGTAAAATTGGAGTTAATTCAAATAGCACTAGATTCTGACTTTTGTGTCTGGTCATCACCCTGACACATGGCAAGTAGTTCTGTTGATTAAGTCTACCAACTCTTTTCCTCTGTGAAAGTTCCCCTGTCTTTAACAGATCAACGCCTCCTAAAGTAGAAATTCATCAGGAGAGTATTCTCCTTGCTTGCAAACATGGTGATTGCTTCTCTGCTGCCTTTTTTTCTTTCTGAATATGCAGTTATTGTCCTTGTAAAATAATTGTGACAACTCTGCTAAAGGAAATTTTTTCACCTACATTGAGTTGCTTTCCTCTTATTTGAGAGTCACCAGCAAATATAGTTTGCGCCTGCATAGGTTAAGTGATACCTCTTCTAGGTTCTCAACCATATAGGTAGTCTCAAGTTACAACAGTTCATTTAGTGACCATTCAAAGTTACTGCAGTACTGAAAAAAAGTGAATTATGGCCATTTTTTACACTTAATCATTGCAGCACCCCATGGTCATGTGATCAAAACTCAGACACTTGGCAACTGACTCATATTTATGACAGTTGCGGTGTCATATAAACACCTTCTGTCAAGCTAAATCAATGAGGGAGCCAGATTCATTTACCAACCATGTTACTAATTTAACAACTGCAGTGAGTCACTTAGCAACTGTGGCAAGGAAGTTCATAAAATGAGGCAAAATTCACTTAACAAATGTCTCACTTAGCAACAGAAATTTTGTGCTCAGTTGTGGTCGTACAACAAGGACTACCTGTATTGACTCATCTAATGTCTTTCACTTAGAAGATTAAGTGTCAAAATGGCCATAGGCTAATAGATTTGTGGATTTATGTACAAAATTCGTTTGCCCTAGGGTCAGTGAAGAATTTAAGCCTACACTTTTTCCCACTTGGCTATTCTTGCAATGTTGAATTTCACTGTATTGTTGCATAAATATTGTATTATTATATGTAAAATGTTTTGGGCTAGGAAAAGAAATAAAGTGGAGCACGAGGAAAAAGTTGTAATCAAAATGCATTAAACACGATTCTCATTGTTTTTAAACAGTTAAAACAAGAACCTCTTGGCAGGCAATTTTTCCAGAAAACTATGAGACATTTATCATAATTGTCGTTGAGATGCTTCTTATGAATTAAGTGGAAACCAACCTCCTGTTTTCTTCTCCTTCAGTTCTGCAAAGAACATTGGAACATCTAAGGGCAGGTGTTTGTATAGAACTCCACCGTCTCAGTGGATTTAACATTCTTTTTCAGACCTGGCAGTATCAGTAAACCAAAAAAATCTCCCCTTAGTCATGGACACTCCTTGGATGGCTTTGGGCCAATCTATCTCTTTTAGTCTAGCCTACCTCACAGGATTGTCCTTGTATAGGAGAAAACTGAAGGAGGACATGCCATGAACATCATCTTGAACTTCTAGAGGAAATACAACATACATACACCTAATTAATAAATAAAATATTCTCATGCATAGATCCAGATTGAGGGAAGACTTAAAAACATCTTGTCTCATATCTAAAGTGGTGGATATGATGCAAAATACTTCAGGAAATGAAAATCTGGAGATTCATATAGGTGACACTTATTTTCAAGACTTGCTATATTAAGCATGAAGAATGAATTTCCAGCAGATTTTTTTAAAAATAGAAATGGGTCTTATGGTAGTAATGCTGCATTCATCAGCATTAGCACTCTTGGTAATGTTCTATTCTCAACTGCTGTTTGCCTTTCCAGGGAAAAATTCCAAAGAGAATTTTGATCAGGAACGAAAGATGAGGCTGGGTTAAATAGTTCCTGTTTCTCAGCTACAGTATGCAGCTTCAACCAAATCATCCCTCCATATTTCAATTAGCAACAATTGGATAATTTATTTTAAAAAATAATTTTTTTCCATTGCCAGCAACTATTTTTCAGAGAGAACCTTACATGGTACGCTTCCCAAAAAAGCAGTATGCAAAAGAGAGAATTTTCACAATCAGTGCCCGCTTTCTAATGATTAACTCTAAAAAATGCAAAGAATTTGAAATAATATCAGTAGTGTAAAATCCTAGCTATGCATGGCTAGAAGTTACTGCCTTTTATTTTCCCTGTGGAAGATTAGCTGATCCCGTAGGAAATAAACAAAACCAAACTTTATTCGGGAAAAAAATATAAACTTTGAAAAAAATGTTTTAAATTTCCAAAATAACAAACATTCAGTCTTGGAAGAAATACATGCTACTCGCTCTAAAAAAACATAAATGCTCAGAGCAGACTACAAGAAAGTAGTGATTTGCTACACCGAAGAATTTCTGTAATAAACTCTAGGAAAGTATTCCAGGTTAATAATATACAGACTCCAAGAAGATTCTGAAAATGTTATATCTTCATGCAGAGCATGGACTATGAATAAAAGGCTGAGGTTATATATTCATTTTCATAATTTTCATAGATAAACACATTGGACTATGAGGCTTGGCAGAAAGAAAGTCTAAGGCAAATGCTAGCTAGAACGTATTTATCTATTTCCACAGAAGTAGAATTTTTGTTCCTGGAAGCAAAGAGTTTCTGTTTCATTTGGAATGAAAGAATGAGTCCTTTCCTTTCCCTAACTTTCTTTCAAGGGTTCTATATGAGTTCTTCCCAGGGGTGGGTTTCTACCGGTTCTGTCCACCTCTGTAGAACCAGTAGCTCTGAAGAGCAGCAGACATAGAACTGGTTCTATGTTTGCTGATGTTTTTGCCCACCTGCCCGCCTGGGCTCTTACCTGACCTTTATTTCCTGATTTTTTCAACTTCAGCTGCCGTGCGAGGCACAGCTGCAGTTAAAAAAGCAGGAAAAAATGAATTTTTGAAAGGCTGCTTCTCTGCACGCAGCATGCTGATGACAATTTACAGGCGCGCCCCCGGCAGGGAAGCACATTGTAAATCACCAAACCTTGTAAATGACCAAACTGGTAGTTAACCCTGTCGGATCCCATCCCTGGTTCTTCCCCTAAATTAAAACAACCAAGATTTATATGCAGAAGGAAGGCTTGAATAATTGGATTCTGTAGCTACAGAGCAAAGAATATCTGTTTCTCATAGATGTGTATTAAGCTTCTAAATATGTTTATTAAGCAAGAGGTGGCCATCATCACTATGGTTTTTCCCATAGATGGACCATTAGAAAATTGAAGAAAATTGATTCTTTTGACATGTGGTATTGGAAAAAATATTGATAATGTTGTGGGTTCCAAGAACAACACATAATTCAGTATTAGATGAAATAAAATGGAATACTCAAACAATGAAGCAAAAGCTAAAATACTTTGGACTCATAATGATAAGAATCATTGGAAAAGATCCGGTTGTATAGAAAAATTGAAGGCAATGGAAAAAGAGGCTGAAAAAACATTGGGTGTCTCGATACTTTCACTGATAACATGAGCAAAAGGTTACACAAACTCAAAGAAGCAATGAAGTTTACTAGAGCATAAAGAACCAGAATATACTGAATAAATTAACTGTGCTGTGGCATGGAGAAGGATAGTATTTTTTGGAGGCTGAGAACTTCCAATCAGACCCTTCAGGAATTTGGGGAAGAATAACGTTGCTGGCTTCCTCCAGATGATTCCTGTGCAAACCTTGTAAGCAGATGAGTCGTGGTAGGAATGAAGAGAGGGAGAGTCAGTTTCAGATGAGTAGAAACACCAGTCTGCATATGATATGCACAGATGTCTGGGCAAGTATGAATGTGTTTCATTGCCAGAGAGGGAGAAAATGCTTTGTCACTTCCAAAAAAGGACACCCAACACAAAAGACAATCAAGGAGAATATTTGTAGTTTAAGGTTGAAATGAAGGGTCCTTGGTGCTCTCTGTCTTTGGTTGTTTTCTTACAGATATTTTATAGGTAATATTATCAGCACTAGTCTAGACCATCTATTGGCAGCCTTTCAAGTAAAAGATTGCAAAACAAGGCCTGGGCCATCTTAAATTAAGGAGTGTGCAAGACTCTGAAACATAGGTGAGTCTGATTTTGTTGCAAGTTGGTCTCCCATAAACTAAAAAAGATAGATAGAACTCTGTTTATTCCTCTGGAAATTAAACAAAATATATTTTTCTGGATCTCACTGCTTTTAATTTTTGTTTATGTGGGTTTCCAAAATCAAAGGCAAATGTATTCTGTTCTGAATTACCATTGCTAATTGTTTTTCATTATTATCAGATTAATTCTGTCTTCATAAAGATAAAATTAATGTCATAAGGTACAGATGGCATGAATAAATCATGATGATTTATTTTTTCTAGTACCATAATTTTCATATTCATAGGGTGTGTGTGTGTGTGTGTGTGTGTGTATATATATATATATATATATATATATATATATATATATATATATATATATATATATATATATATATATATATGGTATTCAGCTTTGTTCAGGTATTTTCCCACGTCATTATAGTTGTGCTTTTAAAGTTGTAGCAACGTTTCGGCAGAATCTCATCTGCCATCATCAGGCTTCTGTATTGTGTTCGTCTGTGAGTCAGTCTTTTATAGTTGTTTCAGTTTTGACAAAATCAGTAAGATACTACACAGGTATCACATCAAGACTGCCTTCAAAACAGACAGAAAAATAGCAGCCATCCTTAGAAACCCCAAAGATAAAATTGACCTGGAAAACCAAGGCATATATGAAATCCCCTGTGCATCATGCCCTGCCACATACATTGGACAGACCAATAGAAGAATAAGTACCCGCCTAGATGAACACAAAAATGTAGTAAAAAAGCTGGAACACACTTCCTCACTAGTCCAACACATGAAAGCCACAGGTCATAGCATCAAGTTCAATGGCACCAAAACCCTAGCCACTATAGAAAACCCTAGCCACAGAATCATCAGAGAAGCCATAGAGATTGAAAAAAGACCTGAAAGCATGAATAGAAGAGATGATTCCACCAGACTGTCAATCATTTGGAAGCCTGCACTCACAAACAAAAAAATCTCCACACCACAAGCCAGGCAAACACCTGGGCACAAACAGATCCCCCCTGATACCTCCAGCTTAAACACACCCCAACCAGGCACCCAGATGAAACCTAGCTTCCTAATAACTGATAGCCGTCCATTTACTCAGAGCCAAGCTGCACTAAAAGCCTCCAATACAGGAACACAATGTTGCCAGCCAATCAAGACCAAAAAAGCCACAAAACAGACAGAAGATATTAGAAACACCAATCAAGCAGAACACAGCAAACTCCAAGACCAATAAACACAGACCAAGACTCCCAACCAATCAGGATGAAGAAAAAACCATTCTGGCACAGCAGTAGGCTAGCCCCAAATTTAAAACTGAAACAACTGTAAAAGTCTGACTCACAGACGAACACAATACAGAAGCCTGATGATGGCAGATGAGATTCTGCTGAAACATTGCTACAACTTTAAAAGCATAACTATAATGACGTGGGAAAATACCCGAACAAAGCTGAATGCCATACATGTAAGTACCCTGAAAACTTAAGAAAAAAATATATATATATATATATATATATATATATATATATATATATATATATATATATATATATATATATATATATATATATATATATATATATATATATATAAAGTTTTGTTGAATTTGAAAAAGAAAAGGTTGTGCTACTCCTCTTTTATTCCTTTAAATCTAAATATAGGAGAGATACATTCCAATCTAATTTGATGACTAGCTCAGCATTCTGTTATAGTGAGTGCATTCTGTTTAAATTTAAATAACAAAGACAAAAGCTCTGAAATAAAAATGTAAATCTGCTGTTACTAATAATTTAATGGCTTATTGACCAAAATATATAATCTTTGTGCAGCTGCCTGAAACTTATTACTCATCAGTCTTTTAAAAGTAGTTGAGAAACACCATTCCCTCTGTAAAATTCAATTACTTTATTGTTGCTTTTTCTGTAGTGTTACTGTCACCCTGATGATAGAGATTGTTTAAAACAGATTCTTCTTTGTTTCCACTTAACAATATTTTATAATGCTGTAAAAAAGTGCAAGCTAATTTCAGCTGTACTGCTTTCAGACATGAGTTATTTCAATAAGCAAAGTTAACAAAATACTCTCTAATTATAGATCAAATGTAACAAAAATGTAAAACATTGATAATATCCATTTGATAACTCCATACCTAAATAAAAAAAATTATCCCAGAAAGTAAAATAAAATAGCCTTATGAACAAAAACTATAATATAATTACAAGGCTGAGAACAAATGATTTCTGAACAGCTGTTACAGTCAAAAACACAATTCTCAAAAACTGGAGATTGTCCATTCCTCCACACACAGAAAAATGATTGAGGATTAGCTCTAGCAATTAAGAAAAAAGATACTTTTTTGATCATCAAGATGTTCTTGGCTAATATACAAACATTTCATCTCTATTTTTGGATCTTTATGATAATTAGTACATAGCAGGGAATTCTAGCTTATAATTGCTCACACACACCTTTTCTTTCTGTAGGATATGTTGCTGGATGTGTTTATGAGTAAAGCCTGTATAAATGTGCGTGTGAAAAGCTTATTCCGATTGTTCATAATTATTCTGGATTTATATCGCTCACTACAATGTTGCTTAAATTATGAGGATGGGTGGGAACAGGAAGAAGTTCCTTGACTGAGGTGGTTTTTATAGCTTTACAAAAATTTAATACACCTAATTTAAGAATTTATAAAAAAGAAAGAAAAAAATATTCGGCACTAATTTTACTGTTTGGTTGAATGGATGTTACAAAGTAAGCTATTCTTTTTACCATGCTCCATTTAATAATAGACTATCAAGCTGAAATCATGGTCAGCACTGCCTGCCTCATTAATTTCATTTGGACAGGCCATGCAGCAGAAAAGATAGCTGTGAAATCCACGCTTCTCCTTATTTGTTCCCCATTTAAGCCCAATCATCTATCCTCTCCTCCTAAAAACAGTAGCTATGAGATAATAACTCAAAAAGTAGGGAAACTCCTAACCCTTTGGCTATTCATAATTATACAGTTGATGTTGTATATGATTCAGTTATGCATCCATATCAGATATCCAGATATGCATGGTTAGAGAATCTGTAATCATGTTTGTTTTTCTTTTCAGATTTCTGGTCATTTGTTCACATGTGTCCAAGAGGAGATGAAGGCTATTGGATCTTGCATAGGATGGCTTTGGTTTGCCGTCTTCCTCCTTCCTATGTCTCATTCTACCATAGTCACTGACAAGCCAGGTATTTCCTTATTTTCCTTTTTTTAATAGGATTCAGAAAGTTTGTTGGGATATTTATCCTGTTGGATAGTTACAATTACATGGAAAATACAGCATATGTCTATGTAAACCTCAGGTCCTAATGTAGCTATACTGTGTGGACAACTATAGTTTACTTAAACTGTGACAAATATTTTTAAGAGTTAGGTAGCGTTTTGGGAGCTAAACAGTGTTTCTGATCTAGGGAATATGTAAATTACATTGAAAGATATTTTCACCTAAGATATCCACCAGCAATATTTCCATTTCCTGATCACTCACAGGAGTCTACATTTAGAATGTGCATACCCTCATTTACAGTTATGTTGTGCTGTTATTGATACTTCCTCATTTTCTTAAGTTACAACTCCAAAAAGAACCCAATCCTAGGCTTGGAAACCCAGCAGACTCATAAGTGCAGTCTTGTTCCATTAGTTGTACATGCTCTGTGCCACATTCAGAACAGTATTTACTACAGAATATCAATCCAATTGGGTTTAATAGGACTTGTTTCCAAATTATGTCTTTTAGCTGTGATAATACACTTACTTGAAAGTAAATTCAACTAAAGTAAATGGCGCTGACGTTGAAAGAAGCAACTGTGCAATTCTTAAAATTTTTCCCAGAAGCAGAATGCTCCTATGTATCTGACAACTGGGATAAATAATGACCTGGAAATTATAAACTATCTAAAATGAAAAAGAAAAATATTTGAATACGTTTAAAAATGCAAGTCGAGTAGGATTCATTCCACATTTTGCTATTTCTTTTTCTTTTATTCCCTTTTAACTTATCATAGTTCATTATTTGAAAGTGCTCTGTACTGTGATAAATTGAATTTGTCATGTACTAATGTTTATGTTCCCCTATATCAATTTAATATTCCTACCCTCCCTTTAGTTTTTTTTTTACTTTTGGTTTTATATATGCTTTCAATATTTTAGCTTTTGAAAAGTTAGACTTTAACATACTTTTATGCTTTTTAATTTTTTTGTATCTCACTCTCCTTATACTGGTCTATGATGATAATTAAATTTGGTAAGTTAACATCTCTTTATTCTAAAAATGTTGCCTTTATACATCTCTCCTTCATCTCTCCTCCTCCGTACAGTATTTTGAGTCAATTACTGTTCTTCTGGCCACAGCTTCTGTTACTGAGTGGCCTAAAAATACCATCAAATATATATGGGTGTGTGTAAAGAAATAAAGTATGTAGATAAAAAAGGTATTAGCCTCTTTTTTAAAAAGCCTTTAGAGTTTCTAGTGATTATTATAGTAGAAGGTGGAATGTGCTGTGGAATATCATTTATGTGTGGTGGTGCAATGGTTAGAATGCAGTATTGCAGGCTAATTCTGCTTATTGCCAGCAGTTTGATAATGACTGGCTCAAAGTTGTCTCAGCTTTTCATCCTTCCAAAGTTGGTAAAATGAGGAGGACCCAGATTGTTGGGCACAATACGCTGACATTATAAACTGTCCAGTATGAAGCTGTATATAAATCTAAGTGCTATTGCTATTACTATAATAGGATATTTAATATTGATTGATTTAATAGAAGTCAATGGAAAGGTTGTTATGAATGCACTCATATGAGTTTTTGACAATAGAAATGAAATGATACTGACTTTATACCTATTCAAAATAGAAATCTAAAATATCAAAATACTAATTTAAGATCAGTAAGAGCCCAAACCGGAGGATTGTTGATCAGGGAGTTGTGGAACATCAATCAGTATTACATGATTGATAATGTGCTGTGAAGCACAGTAAGACATGTGGATTAGCAAATCTGACAGTTCAATTTGTTTCTCAAACTATTAAGACAGCAAAGACTTGCTGATGTCAGTTCCTGAAAAAAGGAAAGGTAAACAATTAGATATTCCTTATCCTTTCCTTGCCTGCTGAATGTGTGAGATTACAAAATTTATCTTTAATTGAATAGCTGAGTATACAGCTGAAAAACATGCATTAGAAAATGAGATTTTGCCATTGGTAAAAGTCAATATTTACAAGGAAAAAAAGTCCTCCAATTAAAATAAATCTGACATCCTTGAATTTCTACAATTCTTTATAACGTATGTCTTACTTCTGAACATTTTAGAGACAGACATCAGAGGATACCGCATGGAAAAGCATTTTCCTTAGTTCAGCATAAAACAATGAGCAAAGTCAAAGTCATGAATATAAAAAGAAAAGGCTGAGGTGTGCATTTCAAAGGACAGTGAAATTTCTAACCAAGTTTTATGCTTCAAGTTTCTAAGCCATGCTCAGCCTTGGATTTTGTTCTTCTTACTACTGTTAGCCCTTCCCTACTGCTTCCTCCAAGCTTAGATGATCTGTTTTAGCAAAGTTTTGTATTTTAGGGGTCTAAGATTGGTTTGGATTGAGATCCTTACCAATTGCTTATGGTGGCTAAAGCACATTGAAATGACTCCAAGAACATATGGAGCTTCACAGGCAGATCCCAATTAACCTTGCTTATTAAATGGGATTTTGAATATGGTGGCAATTACTTGTGTAAAAGAATGGGAGAGATAACATGTGTGTACTATTATGAATAAAAGAGGAAGGTTCCTCTCCTGCTTAGTATCCTGAATGAGTCTGGGCAATGGTTTCATTTAATTAGCTAATATGGTATTAATTAAGGAAATGGCATGACAGGGAAAATGGAAGCTATTGTGGAATAGCAGATGAGGCTAGCAGTAGCTTCTTTTAGAGTATGCTAATAGCTTTTTGGCTCACAGCAATTTTCCCTTTATTTTCACTGATGCAGAACCACTGGTAGAGCAACTACTTATTTGAGGAAAGTGATTACTCCTAAAAATAAAGTATAACAAAATTAAAAGAAAGGATTGACCTTCCTACAGTATTGAGGTTCATGTTTTCAACAGTTTACATGCTTCTTGCAATTATTTTAATCCCTGTGTTTAAACATTTAGATCTAATCATTTATTTTGAATTCAGAAAGATTATCATACATCACAACTTTCTTACAATCTATATCAGGGATGGGATTCAAATTTTTTAACAACCAGTTCTGTGGGCGTGGCTTAGGTGGTGGGCATGGCTTGGTGGGCATGTGACTGGGTGGACATGGCTTGGTGGTCATGTTTTTGGCTGGTTGTGGCCAACTCAATATCACTCACATCGAGGCATGCATCTCCTCGCCTGGCCTCTCATGACTGTGGGGATGCTGCAACAGTCATAAGTGTGAAAAATGGTCATAAGTCACTTTTTTCAGTGCCATTGTAACATTGAATGGTCACTCCACACAAGCAAAGTACCAGCAAAGGAGGGGGGAAAAACTCCAGAGACATTCCTGAGACAAGAAGTCTAGTCCTGCCAAGAATGTAATAAGGGTTAACGGAGAGGCAGTTTCTGTAAGCAACACCAGAATGTTTCCTTCCTGCCTTCCTTACAGGATTAGGCCAGTAATTTCTTCTAACAACCGGTTCTCCAAACTGCTTAGAATGTTAACAACCGGTTCTAGCGAATAGGTGCAAACTGGTAGAATCCCACCCCAATCTATATATGTACTACCAACACTGCCATGTCTGATTGTTTGTAACCTTCAGTTGGATGGTGTCTTATAGGGCAACAATTTTTGAATCAAATACCTTAAATAGGCTAATTTATGGAATATATCCAAAATTTGGGATCTATGAGTCTTGTGGGATTGAAATTTGGCAAAGTTGTGGCCCATTTAGTGCCATCAGGCTGCAGCAGCCAGCTACAATAATGTGATTGTCCTTTCCAATGCTCCCTGCCAGCTTTCTACTAGGAAAGTCTATGGGGAAGTTGATAGGAAGTGAGAAGCCACTCCTGCTCCCACTGCTTTTTTGCCTGCACGTGCTCATTCTAAATATTGCATAATCCAAGCCTATTCTCTCTATGATACATTTTCTCTGAATCAATATATGTACAACTATTTTTCTCACATCAATACATTTCATTCTGCAATGATTAATTTGATTCAGGCTGTACAAATTTAAAGTTGACATTATTGAAGGAAGTAGATCCTGGGTTTCTGCTATGGCATTGCTCACATAAGTAATATATGAGATGTAGATGAAAATTGTAGAGGTGTGAATTTTAATACAAATCCCACTTGAGTTTGCAAGAAGGTCTTTAATTCATTGATTTTCTAAGTGGGTCATGTGCTGATCCAAAATGGAGACTTATTTTGGATCAGCACACAACCCACTTAGAAATACCTTCTCCATTTTCTTGCTTTCATTGCATCCATTGTTTTGGTATTGTTTAAAGAGGAAGAGAAAGAAAGTGTATTAGAGAGAGAAAAGCAGAAAGAGAAGACATCACATTCACAAATGGTCTTTATCAGTTCATGTTGGGACTGCAACATGCTCTGCTTAGGCTGCTTTGGAAGGCTATTGCAAAACCTGTTTATTATAAAATGTAGCAGCTTATGTGTGAAATCTATGAATTGTTTCAGTAGAGAAACACTTCTTTTGATGTTACTGTCCTGTTCACTTGTAGATTCCTATTTTTCAGAATATCAATTATTATCTATAAAGTATTTTGTGGAAACCCCAACTGCCTTTGGAGCTGTTGTTGTTTGTGAATGCATGCTGAGTATTTCCAAACCAGTTTCCATGAAACTAAAAGGGCAGGGGCCAGTTTGATAGCCAGTTTGCTTTCCAAAGTACTGATGGCTTCCTTCCTGTGTATCTGTGAGGGTATGTTCTGGATGGAAAGTGAAAACAATTGTTTTCATGAAGCTTTTGAGTAAATTATGGTGGAGCTGGAGGCTCTACTGCTATGTTATTCTGGTTGTGCACTGGAGTTCTTGGTGGGTTCAAAATCTGTAGATTCTTAAGATTTTGATCCCTTGCCCTGCAGATGCAGCACTGGTTCTGTCTGCTTATTTTTAAATTTTTATTATTGCTTCTATGTTTTAGAGTTTTATGGTTCTATTTTTATTTGTAAGCTATCCAGAGTCTTAAAACTGAAACAGCATAGAAGTTTGCAAGATAAAAATAAAAGGATAGAAGTATAGCAGATACAGCTCCTTACTTTAAATGCCAAGCTGCAGCTGTCAAAACTGCCTCTCCTACATACAAAATTTAAAACCTGACCATCCTGGACAAAAAAAATGGCAGACATGAAGAAATAAATGGACTATTAATATAGACAACAGGCAAAAAGAAATGTTGCTTCAAAATCATTGCTTTAATCACTGCTTATAATTAAAATAACTGTTATTTTAAAATATCCCATACATTTTGCATTTTACATTGTAATTTTTTTTGCAATATGTAGATTCTTAAGAAAATGGCACAGTGCTGCATTGTTTTAATTTCCCTGAATTATTGAAAACTTTTGGCATTCCTAAAATAGCACCAATGAATCATTCCTCACGTTAATTCATTAGGATTATTCATGACTGTGCTACAATTGCCGAGCCCCAATCCAAATGTAATTCCATTTACATTTGGAATTACTCAGGGGGTTTCGGAAGACATTGACTTATACTGCACACTGAAAGTCATTGAAAAGTTAATGCTCTCAGGACTTTCAGTTGCAGCTCATACCCTATTTGTGGGTCACAGTGAGTATTGACTGCCTACATAAATATAACTGTATAGCCTGTCATAGTCTCAGTTTAAATAATTTGCTTGTAAGACGGAACTTAATGAATGCCAACCATCTCACATGCCCCTTCTTGTTCTCTCTGGGTGAGAGAGGTGAATTCAGGTGTGCTTTATTTTGCCTCCTGCTGCAGGCAAGATGGTATCTGTGGTCAATATGGTTAGATCCTAAATGGGAAGGAGGCTGCTAGGCAATATTATTAGAAGAGAATGAAGTAAGGTGCCACCTAGAGGTCTCCTGTCCTCACCAATGTAGATTTCAGATCTAGTGTGATATTATTCTTACAAGCTGCTCTTGTATATATTTAAATAAAGTGAATAGATACACATTACAGAGAGAAAACATTCAGTTCGTATAAATGCAACAATAAATAATGAACTGGAGCATTTAAAATAATCCATGCAAATACCACATGCAATTTTTAATTCTGAATATTTTGTATTTCTTAAAAGCATTCCCAGACTACTAGTTTGTCTTTTCTTTTTAACCCCATTCTTGTTTGGAAATCCCTTGCTGTTAGGAACTTCCCATTTTAAATTCAGCACAGATTTAGTCACCACTACATGAGAAGGTTGAAGCTAAGCTCTAATAATTAACACATTGTCACTGCTTTAAGTAGTATTGCAGTAATAGTAGAACATTTCTGGTCTATGTCATTTGTGTTGGAAAACTACCAGTTTAGTTATTCCAGTTTTGTTCTCAGCATCCTCCAATCAGTCCCTGTGCCCAGATCAGAGCAAGTACACATGTCTCTCAGTTTAGCAAGTAAAATTAAAAAAGAAAGGTAGTTTTTTCCCTCCCAATCATGGTCTCTTGTGGATCCTCATCGTTAATCAGTTCTGGGAGGTGTAATAAGTACCAAAAATGATAAGTACCAAACAAATTTTGCCTATAAGGAATAATGTAGTGAGTCACAAGGCAGATGACACTGACAAGTTCTAGCTTGAGTACCACACAAATGATGAGTACCTAAACAAAATGTACTGTGTCAAAATGTGTTGAGTACCAAATTAAATGAGTTTCAAAGCAGTTGAGTACTACGATACCATTGTAGTGTTAATTCAGCATTATGACAAACCTTGTACTCTTCCTGATAAATAATAGTTGGTCCTGGGCTTGATAATGCAATTATAAGATTTATTCCTCTGATATAAATGTAGCATGTATAGTTTTTTAATATGTAGTTTATTTTATTTTAGTAAAAGCATAATAAAATTAGTTGAATATTACTTTAAATATTGATTACAATCCACTCCAAATTCAGTAGGTTTTAGTTCTTGTGATTTCAACATAGAAGTTATAATATTATTTACTGTATTTATCTGAAAAAAAAAGTTTTGGTTCTAAATGATTTATATTTAAAATGGGAGGAATCAATTATTATCCTAATTTTCCAAGGATGACACTTTCATTCAAAGTTGTCTTCTTTTCAGATAAATACAGTCATTTCTATCTACTGAAGTTATTTATTCAACTGTGATTCAATCCTTAATTATTTGGGGTTACAAAGCATTCTGCATGCTTCCTTTAATTAGAGATAATTGAATCACATTACATTAGTATTGCTGTTGGTTTCTGTGTACTTAGGCAATTTAAAATTATACAAAAAAGATTTGTTTGTAAATTTATAAAAAATAGCAATCAAAAACACAGCCAACAGAAGCCAAGGTCTCCCAATATTTGTTGAATATTGTGACCTTAGGAGGTACACAATTTAGTTGTTGGTTGGTAAAGTGTCCAGAGCAGGGCTTTTGGAATTTTTCCCAATCCCTTTGCAAGTGTAAGAATCATTTTACTTTTCTCCTATGTATCAAAGTATGGTATTTTATCTGTCTATCTTATTATTAACCCATGTGTATCTGTGAGGGTATGTTCAAAGCAAATAGATATATGCTGCCTCTGTGTGTGTGTGTGTGTGTGTGTGTGTGTTTGTGTGAAGGTATAACCATGGTAAGTTATTGTCTCTATGTTTGGTATGGGTGGAAGGCGGGCTGATAGTGCTCTACTTTGTGGGTAGGGGTTTAGAATGAAACAGTTGTCAATATTCCAAATCACAGTTAACTGCAGGGTTTTGTTTTGTTTTGTTTTTTTGGCAGCCCTCAATTGCATCCAGCCCCTTTTCAAACTTTTGTTGGCTTCTCCAGCCCTCCTAAATTTGGCCCTCTTCTGTTTTGTGTTTGGAGATTTATGTTGTTGGACATAAGGAGTCCTAAGCCCTTTACATAATTTCTTTAAACAAGAATGAAAAGGAAAAATTAGCATTACAGGAATTGTTATTCTAAAATCGCTCACAGGAACATAGACTATGTATATCAAGTATATATTCAGTATATCAAGAAGTGGAGAGTATCAATATACTACTAAACTCACATTATCTGTTTTAGACGAGTGAAATGGAAGGTATGCTGCAGAAGTTATTGAATCAATATAAACCAAATGAGCTACTTAAAAAATGCCAGGTCTCATGACTCCCATGGAGTATGAAATTTGGGGAAGTTGTGGCTGCTTCAGAGATATTGCAGGTTCCAATTACACTTCCCAGAAACACATAATTGCATGGTACATGGGAACATGGGAGGACCATATTCCCTGCCTTCTTTCCTGCTTCCTTCTGGCCTCTGCAGCCAATTTGCTGGCCATAAGGCCAAATAAGCAAGGATGAAATTTGATATATCTTTAACAGTGATGGGAAGTATGGGAAGGATGAATGAATGACTCAGATGCCTGCTGATGAGTAAATCTGGCTGGGGCACTTGTACCTGACAGGTGT
This sequence comes from Notechis scutatus, assembly GCF_049901735.1. Classification (NCBI taxonomy): domain Eukaryota; kingdom Metazoa; phylum Chordata; class Lepidosauria; order Squamata; family Elapidae; genus Notechis; species Notechis scutatus. Next base: position 121,861,935 of record NC_142009.1, on the reverse strand, counting down.
GCCTCTTCCTGCCTTGTGGGAGAGAGTCCTTGGGACATGTTAGAATGGGGAGCAGGGATACAACTTTTCTCATGGTCTACAACTTCCTTTCTTCCCCCTTCCTCCCAGCAAAGTGGCAGTAGTCCCACAGGTCAGTCAAGGACGAGTGATTTCGGCCACTCCTTCCCAACTTCCCACAAGTAACATCAGTGAGGAAGCTGGCAGGAAGATACTCAGTGGTGGGATTCAAAAGTTTTTACTACTGGTTCTGTGGGCGTGGCTTGGTGAGTGTGGCAGGGGAAGGATACTGTAAAACCTCCAATCAGAGGTGGTATTTGCCAGTTCTCTGAACTACTCAAAATTTCCACTACCGGTTCACCAGAACTGATCAGAACCTGCTGAATGCCATCTCTGAAGACACTTCAAATCCCACTTTTTTCCCCCAGCTACTGTACATATCTTTGCATGCAATTTTTCTACAATTAACTGCAGCTGGGTGTTGCCTTTTGCTAAAATGCATATGATTGTGGTTATTTTCCTAAAACCCACAAATTTCTGTATGCATATTTTATTTTTTCACATGAATTTCAGGTTCTCTTAAAGAACTCCTGAATCACTATTCTTCTAACAATTTTCTTGAGACAAATTTCTGATGGAACTCTATTTTTATACCCTCTTTCCTTAATAGCCTAAGCAGCTTTATAGGTGAATTTTCTCCAGTTCTATTTCTTGCTTAGTCACCATTTTAAAATAAATCTGCATTCTAAAAAATGTAAATTAAAATATTATATGCCTTTAAAATCTCATATAATTTGGGCAGTAGGGGAAACAATCTGAAAACTGATCAAGCTGAATTTTTTTTCTTCTAATCAATTCTTGTGAAATGTCATTCACATAGCGAGAGGGGTTATATTAAACAACCTGTGTCCCATTGGTTCATTCTTTCAGAAATATTTCCTTACATAAACAGAGAAATAGAATGATCATACAATATATTGAAGAAAGCACATATACATATATGCCACCCAGTGTCACTTGTTGAGATAGACAGCTACAGAAATCAAATAAATAAATAAATGTAGATATTTGTATGTATTTCTTCCGTAGTTGGAAAGAAGACTAAACCATTTAGCAAGACAAAACAAACTGGAGAGCCATCTCTCCAGACAGAATAATTTTTTCACTTGCAGGCACTTAGAGAAGGCAACCTTGAATACCTTTTCTTCTGTATCATTGACATTTGCAAGCAGCTTTTATTTGTTTTTTAATCTTGCTCCTTCCTTCCTTCCTCCCTCCCTTCCTTCCTTCCTTCCTTCCTTCCTTCCTTCCTTCCTTCCTTCCTTCCTTCCTTCCTCATTATAACACAAACGACTAGACAAAATTCTGATTGGCTCCTCAATTTTCATTTTCAAAGTTCTGAAATACCTTTCTCTTTATACCTTGCTGCTGTCAGTTTCTAATCTAGCCCTGTCTAAAAACTCCAGTTTAACTACCCATATCTCTTCATTTTTTTCTCATGAGAATTTCAGCTTTTCTTTCTTCTACCCTTTAGCTACTGACTTCTGTTTAAGAACAAAGATACCATCCTTCTTCCTTTAAACCCCTTCCCATCTTTCTGCCAAGTCAAGCTTTTTTCAAGTGTATACTAAAATGAATTATATAAATTGAATCTCATTTACTTCTTTCATCAACTTGCTCTTCTACTTCAAATGCTGTAGAATAAACACTTCAGGGTAGTGTAAAGTGCCACATATTCTATGTTGATATTACTAATATTTAAAAAAATAGCAAGCTTGCACTTTAATAATGTTCTAGGATGGGCAATTAGGGCTTCACTTATTTTTGTTTTAATGGGCTGCAGTGAGTATAGATTACAGATTTGGATGGGCAGAAAAGGCTGTTGGCTTACCTGAGACACCCATTCTCGTTGGACTGCAAGAGAGTCCAGGACATCCTCCTGGATGCCTCCTTCATCTTGGGACTGAGTCTGCCAAGCTGTTTAGACCTGCTTCTGTTGCCATGGTTACAAAGCTTTTGGTGAAGTGATCTTGACAGATGTGACATGATTTCTGTGAAAAAATAAGATCCCCCCCCCCAAGCTACCAGACCTCCCTAGGGTGGGGCTGGACTCTCTTGCAGTCCAACAAGAATGGGTGTCTCAGTTAAGCCAATGCCCTTTCTCCGTTAGACTGCTGCGAGAATCCAGGACAGGGACTTACCAAAGCCGGCATGTCCCTGGGAGGACTAGGTCTGTCCAAGTCCATCTGCTCCAAGAGAACCCTCTGGAGCACCCGTCTGCCAAAGACTGCATGCGCAGAAGGGAAAGTGTCCAGATGGATAAACAGGGAAGGTGATGACCAAGTGGCAGCTTGGCAGATTTCCTCTATAGAAGCCTGTATAGCCCAGGCTGCTGTTGTAGCTGCACTCCTTGTGGAGTGAGCAGAAGGTCTATTGGGTACAGGGAGACCCTGAGTCTCATAAGCCGTAGATATGCAGGACCGAATCCACCTGCCCATTGTAGATGGAAAGACCCTGTTGCCTAATGTGGCCAGTTGGAAAGACACAAAAAGTGATTCCATTTTCCGGAAAGAAGAAGTCCTTTTTACATATATGTGTACCGCTCTGCATACATCGAGAATGTGCCACTTCTTTTCAAGCACATGGCTAGGATTCAGACAAAAGTCCAGCAAAACCAGTTCTTGCACTCTGTGGAACAAAGAATTAACTTTTGGAACAAAACCTTTCTAACCTCAGCACCACCCTGTTATGGTGGAAAATGCATAAGTCTGCCCTAACAGAGAGCACTGCCAGCTCCAAAACCCTTCTCACCAATGTGATAGCTACCAAGAAAGCTACCTTGATTGTGAGGAACCTCAGGCCAATAGATCTCAATTGCTCAAAAAGGGAGCCCCCCGTAAGAGTCTGCAGGACTTTCAACAGGTCCCATGTAGGATAGCTATGGACTATAGGTGGTTGCAAGTTCGTCGCTCCTTTGAGGAACCTACGAACCAAGAGATGGTGAGAAAGAGACTCCAATGTACCAGCAGATAAAACTGAGGACAAAGCTGCCACCTGCCTGCAAAGAGTGTTGGGCGAGAGCCCTCTGTCCAGCCTGTCCTGGAGGAACTCCAGAATGTTGCTTATAGAAGCCGAAGTGGCAGTACGTTTAGTCTTAGTACTTCATAGGTCAAAAGGCCTCCAAGTGGCATCATATATGTGATTAATTGATGGTCTTCCAGAGCCCTGGATCATTGCAATTACTTTGGAAGAGAAACTTTCCTTGGCTAAAGATCCCCACTCAATTGCCAGATGGCCAGATGGAGCCATTGAGGCTCCAGATGGAGCAGGGCCCCCTGGATGAGGGAAATCCTGTTGAGGGAATCCTCCAAGGTCAAGCCACTGATAGGTTCACCAGATCCATGAACCAGGGATGTCTGGGCCAATGGGAGGCCAGGAACAAAATCTCTGCCTTTTCCGACAATAGCTTCCTGATTACAGCTGAATGAGAGGAAGAGGTGGAAAGACATACAGGAGACCCTGAAGCCACTGGCTCCGAAGGGCATTGATCCCTTCCAACCCCAGTGTGGTGAACCTGGTGAAGTACCTGGGCAGTTGGGGGTTGAATGGAGAAGCAAACAAGTCCACGGCCAGTGTTCCGAAAATCTCTGTCATCTCCCTGAATAAGTCCGGATGGAGACACCATTCTAAGTGGTCTATTTTGGCTCTGCTGAGCCAACCGGCTTGTACGTTGTTGACTCCTGAAATGTGTTCCACCCTGAGGGACAGCAGGTGCCTCTCCGCCCAAAGATCTAACTTCTCTGCCTCCTGCATGAGATTCTTGAATCTGGTTCCCCCTTGATGCGGGCCTTGGTGGACACATTGTCCATTAGATATTAGAACATGAGTCCCTGCTACTCTGTCCCAAAACTGCCTGAGGGTCAGGTGAATGGCGCTGAGCTCCAGCCAATTGATTGGCCGAGTACAGTCCAACTGAGACCACTGACCCTGCACTGTCTCTGATTGTGGATGTGCTCCCCAACCATAAAGGCTGGCCTCAGTGGTGATAACGATGTGGCTGGGTCCCTTGAAAAGTTGTCCCCTGCTGATGGCTTGGGACTGCCACCACTGGAAAATTTGGATAACCGAAAGAGAGACCAGGATCTTAATCTTAATGACCTCTGATAGGGCAGGAGGAACCATTGTAACAACCAGGCATGGAGTCGAGCCCATGAGATGATGGATATACAAGATACCATCTTGTCCAGGAGCTGTGACAGTAGAGCCAGGGGCACTGTGTTGCTGTTGAATCTGCTTCGCTAAAGACTGCAAACTCTCCTGTCTGTCTGGAGACAGGAAAACTTTGTTGGAGATCGTGTCTATGACTTCCCCCAGATGGAGAAGACAGGTGGTCAGAAGCAGATGGCTCTTCTTGATATTTATCAAAAAATCCATACAACTGCAGCACCTGTAAAGTAAGTTGAAGGTCTCTCCTGGCAGTGAGGTCCGAGGACGATTGTATTAATATATCATCCAGGTAACATTGAGCAGCCAATATTTTTGAAAATACTCTGGGGCTGAAGAAAGCCTGAAGGGTAGGGCCCGATACTGGTAATGCTGTCCATTGTAATGGAACCGGAGAAATTTGCAATGGTAAGGCCAAATTGGCACATGGAGGTAAGCCTCCAAAAGATTTATTGACTTGAGGAAGTCGCCCTCCTTAATGGTCTCTAAGATGGTCTGGAGCAACTGCATTTTGAAATGCCGGTAAAGGATATAGTTGTTACCGACATTTCAGGTCCAGGATTGCTCTCCAATCCCCCGAGGTCTTTGGGATGACAAATAACTGGGAATAGAAACACTGCCCATGCTGATCCTGGTACCGCCTGGATAGCTTGGATATCCACTAAATGTTGAATGGCGGTTTCCATGAGGATCCTCCTGTCATTGTCCTGAGAGATGGGACAGCATATAAAGAATCTCGGAGGAGAGGAGAGGAATTCGAGGCAAAGGCCTGATCTCACAGTCTGCAAAACCCAGGCGTCAGATGTTATATTCTCCCCTCAAGAAGCAAAGATGGACAGGGAGCCTCTGATGGGGGAGTTAGACATGCAGTCACTTGGAACATTAGAAGTGACAACCCCCTCTGCCTCAAAAGGGCTGCTTGCCACGGGATGGTCATAGTTGTCTACCTCTTGCTGGGCCAGAAAGGCCCTCTGAAAGCATGAAAATCTGGAACCAGAATCTTGGCAGAAAGAAGAGGGATGGAAGTATGGAGGCGGTCTTGTTCAGACCTTTTGAAGATGGAAGGGAGTATCTTCCTCTTGTCCCTGGTCTCCACCAGGAAGGGCTACAGGGAATCTCCAAAGAGCTTGTCCCCCTTGAGTGGTGCTGAAGCGACCTTCCATTTCCTCCTAGAATCCATAACAATCTCTGCACTGTCACTGAGGATGCCATCGCTTTGGTAGCAAACTTTGCAGAATTAAGTGTTGTGTCCGCTGTGAACTCAGTGATAGCAATTATTTTATTTAAATCTTGGTGCGCTCGGATATCCCCTGCTGGTATGCACTCTTGTAATTGTCTTAGCCAGCGAACCAAAGCTCACATGAAGAATGAGGCCACAGTCGAGGCCCAGACCACCCAGGCAGCTGCCTGATGGGTCCTCTGTAAGGTCTACTCAGACCACTTGTTATCCCCTTTCAGCACATCCTCTGGCTCTGTAGGGGTTCCTGAAGTCGAAACTGAAATATCTACAAAGGGATCTACAGTGGGCATTTGTAAAGCTTTGGCCAAATCTGGGCCCACGTTATAAAATCTTTTGTCGTCAGTGGTAGGGCTAGGACCAGTAGACCACCTGGAAAGGTGCATTGTTTAAGCAGCACATCAAGAAAAAGTTTGGGCAATGGTAAAACCTCTGTTTGTATAGTAGGCTGCAGGAAAAAGGAGTCTCCCTAGGACTACAAGTCTGGGGAAGCCTCTGTAGTAGTCTCATCTGGGGCTAGATGGGCAGTGTTCTTGGCCTTATACAAAAGGGATTTAAACAATGTTGGCTTAAATAAATCCATGAACAGTGGCTGTTCAGATTTCCTGCCTTCACCTTCAGACAAATTAGAATCCCTCACTTCCCCTTCCTCCTCTTCTGAACCAGAAGAATGGCTGTGTTTGGATTGACCCATGGAACACGCCTCCTGGTATTCTAGCCATTCACTGTAGGAAGGGTTTAAGGCCTGCACCAGTCCTAGTATAACCAGCTCTCCCAAGTGGAACTTCCTCCTGAAGGAAGGCTTACAAATAGTCCAGGAGCTGACCCAGTAGGTCCTAAACTCTTGTTGAATTCCATCCACAATCCCCTGTCTTATGGCCACAGACACCACCTCTCTCATATTATCTGGGACATCTGTTCCTGGGTAGGCCCCAGGCCCTAGGCCTGCCGCAGTGGGGGTAAAGGTAGCTACAGTTGCAGGCTTCTGCCAGCCCTTGGGTGGATTGCTACATATATTAGAGGCCTCTGAAGCCCAGAGAGCTGGCCTGCTGCAAGGGACTGCTCTACTAAGATCCTGGGGAAGAGAAAAGTCTATCTCACCAGCCCCATCTGGTGACCAGGCCTGGAAACATTGCCTGGGGCCTGGATCTACTTCTCCTGAGGTGGATACATTTCAGTGGGAATCCTGAAACTCACCCAAGTGGGGTGACAGTTGGCCCCGCCTCTCTAGATTTTCTAGGCCCTTTGCAAATTGTCTTTCTAGGGCCTGATGCATTTGTTTCTCAGCCAAAAAACTTTGCCATGAGCTGAGGGTCTTTTGCCAGGATCATTCATGATTCAACTGTCTGATTCCGCTGTCTGTGACTTCCCTCAGCGCCCAGGGCCGAAGTCCTGGCCCTGGAATTAACACAGGAGAACAGCGAAGCCTCATTCTCCCCCATAGTATTGGCGCCACCAGATCCCCGGGAGCTGTTTGTCGATGTTAATCAGGGGTGGGATTCTACCGGTTCAGATCAGTTCTATAGAACCAGTTGTTATGATTCTGCACAGTTCAGAGAACCGGCACATTGTGCCCCTGGCTGGCCCCACCCCTCTCCACCCTCCCCTCCCCGTCAGTCCTTATCATGCATGTGCAACAACACGTGAATGCCCGACATTGCTGACTGCATTCTCCCCTGCCCAGTCACTTCTTAAGGGATTTTTTTTCTTCCCTCCCAATGATCAGCTGTTCCAATGATCAGCTGTGCTGGGATCCCTTCACTGTCTTACTGCTTCTCCCAGGAGGCTTGTTTGAGGCCCAGGAGGCAAAAAGGGGCATGCGGGGGGGTGCTGTGTGCCCTCTCTGCGCTCCATGTTTTGCCTTCCTGGGCCCCAGGGAAACTTTCTGGGAGCAAAAGTGCCCCCCCCAGGAGGCTTCTCTGAGGCCCAGAAGGCCCCCAAAAAAGGGGGGCTGCAAAAAAGCCATGCCTACCCAGTCACATGGCCACACCCACCTAGCCATGGCCACCTAGCCACACCCCTGGTTGTTAAAAAATTTGAATCCCACCCCTGATATTAATCTCTTGAAGGAAAACACTTTAAAACTCGAAGTTATGCTCTGTGAGAGCCAAGACACATCCAGCCTTGACGAGGGACTGAGTCAAAAGCTGGGTAACCATGGCAACAGAGGCGGGTCTAAACAGCTTGGCAGATTCATCCCAAGATGAAGGAGGTGGAGTTTTCCCTGTCCTGATTCTTGCAGCAGTCTAACGGAGAACATTCTATTTTTAGCGATTTCTTGAAGTTTTAATTTTAAACTAGATTTTTTAGTTTATATTATCAAGTAAATGTATTTCTAGTTCAAATGTTTTCTGAGTCAAGTTTAACGCCTGGCAGCTTCATGGAGCAGTCCATGTAGTCTTCTTCAGTGTAATAGTGTGGAACGACATGTCACTGGAATAATTCCATAATGATTTTTAGAGTTCTCAGTACTGACTATAGTCCTTGTGATCTGCCATCCAAATAACTACCAGCAATCATTAAATGACTGGTTGCTTAATGACTGTTCAAAGTTATGACAGATTTCAGAAAAGCATCCTCAAAATTCCAATTGCCTCAGACACAAACACACACATCTGGGGACATGTGATTATATTTCAGGTGCTTAGGAACTGGCAAGCAATTACAATTGGTTGCAGCAACCCACAGGCATATATCTGCAATTTGTGGTTTTTTTTACCATTTTCTGGGAGAAAACGGGGGGAAATGTGCATTGTTTATTTTATTTATTTATTTATTTATTTGATTTGCCAATTGTTTACAAGATAGTAAGTATAAGTGTATACATAGTTGTGAATACATGAAATGGGTACATATAAGAAAAATAAAAAGAATAAGAGAAACAATAGGACAGGGACGGTAGGCACGTTGGTGCGCTTATGCACGCCCCTACAGACCTCTTAGGAAAGGGTGAGGTCAATAGTAGACAGTCTAAGGTTAAAGTTTTTGGGGTTTGGGGAAGAAACCACAGAGTCAGGTAGAGTATTCCAGACATTGACCACTCTATTGCTGAAGTCGTATTTCCTGCAATCAAGTTTGGTGCGGTTAACTTTGAGTTTGTATCTATTGTGTGCTCTTGTGTTGTTATGGTTGAAGCTGAAGTATTCATTGATAGGTAGGACATTGCAATGTATGATTTTATATACCATGCTTAAATCAGACCGAAGACGGCGTAATTCAAGGTTTTCTAGTTCTAGAATTTCAAGTCTGGTGGAATAAGGTATTCTACAACGAGTAGAGGAGTGGAGAACTCTTCTTGTGAAATATTTCTGGACTTTCTCAATTGTGCTAATATCAGATACGTAATGTGGGTTCCAGACTGATGAGCTGTATTCGAGTATTGGTCTAGCAAATGTTTTGTATGCTCTAGTTAGTAGTGTGATATTACCAGAGAAAAAGCTACGTAGGATTAGGTTAACAACTCTTAATGCCTTTTTGGCTATGTAGTTGCAGTGGGCTCTAGCACTTAGATCATTAGAGGTGAGTATTCCAAGGTCCTTTACAGAGCTTGGGTCATCAACAAGATCTTGACTATTCAGCTTGTATTTTATTTTCTGATTTTTTTTGCCAATATGTAAGACAGAGCATTTATTTGTTGAGATTTGAAGTTTGACCATTCTGATACATAGTCAAGATCTTTTTGTAGGGTAGCAGTATTGTCTGTGGTATTGAACAGCTTTACATCATCAGCGAAAAGAACACAGTTGCTCTTAATATGATCACAGAGGTCATTTATGTAGAGTATGAAGAGAGTTGGTCCTAGAACACTGCCTTGGGGGACACCACTATTGACAGGTACAGAATTTGATAGGACGCTCCCAATTTTGATCATTTGTTGTCTGTTTGCCAGGAATGCTTCTATCCAGTTATGCAGTTGTCCAGAGATACCATAGGATTTTATTTTCAGGAGTAGTTTGTCGTGTACCACTGAATCAAAGGCTTTACAGAAGTCTATGTAGATTGCATCTATTGCTTTGCCCTGATCGAGTTGTGTTGTCCATATGTTTTTGCAGTGTAAGAGTTGCAGATTACAGGATAGTTTTTTTCTGAAACCAAATTGTTTATTGGAGAGTAGGTTGTTTGTCTCTAAGTGGAGGATGATGGATTGGTTAATAATTGATTCCATGACTTTACAGATGACGCAGCATAAGGAGATTGGTCTGTAATTTTCAACTAGGCTGGGGTCTCCCTTTTTGAAGATGGGGATGACTGTGGCTTGTGACCATAGGTTAGGCAAGGAGCTGGTCCTGAAAGATTTTTCAAAGATTATGCTTAGAGGTTTGGCTAAGGCAGTGGATAGCTTTTTTAAGAAGTAGGCACATATTCCATCCGGTCCAATAGATAGATATGGTTTTAGATTGCGTAGTGCTTTTTCAACATTGTCTTCTGTAAAATCGATATGTATTAAATCATTGTGGTTATCTGTGGTACAGCTAGGAAATATCATTTAATGACCAAGTGGTTTGCTTAATGACTGTTGTGATTGACTTTATCACCATCATAAAAAATGTTGTAAAATTGAGTCTGGTCACTTGGTGCCTCAACTTAAAGCCACAATGATTTATGACCAAAAATCATTGTGGTCGTCGCCAAGGACTACCTGTAGATCTGATCCAGCTTTTTCAAGATCAGTTACAATTGGCTCAATGCTGGAATTTAGCTGGACATTTAATGCTTATTTTGAAATTTTACTGTACACCATACCAACTGCAAAGAAATTACAAAGATTGTTGAAGAAGCTGTTGAAATTGTTTGGAAGTCCAAGTATGTTCAGTTATCACACCACTGATTATTTTTTATATTAAAGTTAGGCATATTATAGCAGACAGTGGAATCTGCTGTTTAAGTTTTCTCTTAAAGTTTAGAACATTTTATATTCTTTTTTTTTAGCTACCGAGTGCCCAATATTGAAAGCAGAAGGACATCACTTCACTCATCTGTGCAAAGACAACTTAAGGGTTTCAGGTGAGTTTTCTTTATATTAAATAAGATAATGTCCAACATTATTACAATGCGTAACTTGATTTTAATAATAAATTGTGCCTTTAATCTTTGGAAATGTGTTTTAATGAAAGGAGAACATTTTATTTGGAGTGTTGCAAATAAGTTTAGAATCTTTCTGATTTTAATTCATGTTTGCTTTAATTGAAAGAATGAAAGCAGCATTTTTAGCTCATTCAGATGCAAAAGGAAATGACAAGTACATTCCCCAGAGGTTGCCAAGTCAACTACTAGGAGAATTTCCTATGAATATACTATTAACAATGAAAACTGGGATTTGGATATTGTTGTGGCCAAGATTTCAGATCCATTTCAGAGCCTATCAACCATTTTCTCTGTTTTGATAAAGTATATTAAGTGGGCAGTTGATAATACAGCTTGATTACATCTTTCAGGTTTTGATTTAGCAGAAAGCTTCTCTTTGAGACAGACTTCATGTGGAGTTGAAAAACCATGTTTTAAACTGGGGAATGCACCTCTTATCAAAGATTCTCAGTAAGTAATCAAATACCCTATTCTTGGATAACTACCATTGGCAATATCAAGAGTGATTGGAAGCTGCCCATAGTTGGTCTGAAGATGGGAGGCTGTGTGAATGTTTTAAATGAATAAAGTATATCAATAAAGTATGGGTTAGTAGGGACCGTCTGCCACAGGTGCTGACAATAAGGGGGTGCAGTGTCTGGTGAAGTGGATAATGTGGAGGTATCTGGAGAGTTGGTGGTGTGCAGCCAGATCACTGCTGCCAGCATTCCAATCAGCTGTTTGCTGTGGGTGGCATGGCACAGGAGCAACGGAAGGGGTGGGGGGTATTAAAATGTGATCTGCTTCAAACATTCTAGGTATGCCATTGATAAATATGATCCCAAAATTCTTTTATATTCTTCTATAATTCTTTTTCATATTCATTGTTACTTTTCTTTGAGTTTCTTTATTCCATGCTTTCTGCAACTTGAATTTCCATTCTCCCGCAATAATTAATTGCTTTTTCTGCAGTTTTAATTTGAGCCAGGCAAATTCCAAAATAGCTATTTGTTTGTAAACTATGGATGGTCATGTGAACTGTTCTTTCAGTTTTGTTCACAAATAGTGAAATAAAAAGCTTTTATATGCTGTGTGAAATAGTCTAAAATTCAATTTAAATTTTAATATGTCTTGGAAAATTTCAATATGTTTATTAAAAAAAAACTAGAGAGAAGATCATGTAACTGAACAGATTATTATTTCATACGAATAGAACTTTCCATGGTGACTATCAGCTTATTTTACCTTTTCTCCTCTGCTGCTTGTGAAATTGTAGTTTGTATATATTGTTTCCCATCACTCACTCAATATAGATTGGAAAAAAGAACATTTATAAAAAGAAGAAAAAAGTGTGAACTGCCTGATTTTTCTCCATTCTTTATGAACAACTTCACAAATGAATAAATGAACATGATAAAGCCCACAATTTAGTATATGTGTGCATATCCTATGCCAAATGCTCTGCAGATTTTATTGTTTATTTGTTCTCTTTCCTCCTCAAAGATCTGATTACCCTATAAATGTTCCTAAACACAAAAATATGAGTTATGGCTTTTGATGCAAGGACAATTTAAAAGGAAAGTGACATCAGTCTGCATACAATGCATTAACTTACACCCCTAAAACATTTTTGAATCCATCATCTGTGTACAGTGCTTTTGAAGAAGAAAGCCTCAAATCTGTATGTTTCTGTACACTTTTTAACTTCTACCACACAGTTAATAAGGTGAGCTTATAAAGAAACATTTAGGAACTTATAGTTCTGTAATGAGAATATTATCTTGCTTGCTGAATTACAGTATATTGCTTTTGGGTGTGGGGGCTCCTTTTCCTACACAGATTATTTGATTTTAAAAGACACAGAAGTGCAACCAAATGACACACTTTGAGAATTCATCTCTTCTCTTAGAATATGTAAATAAATTCTGGTGTATAGTGAGTAGCAGAATACTGGTCTCTCTACTACAGGAAATGAAAGGGTATCTGATTAAGCTGACTTGAACGTGTCAAGTAGCTTGGAAAATATCCCCTTACATTTCACTCATTCAGCTATAGTATGAGTGACTCTAAACCATGCTAGACTTCTTCTGTTGCGCGATGCCATTTTATTTTTCAGTGGGGACTTACAACTATTGATGTTTCTATAAAAAGTTATTCTTTTCCAAAATAAGGCAGGAAGTAATGGATTGTGGATTTTTTTTAAACATATGTATGTTTTATATAGAAACAAAGGCAATGCTATTTCTGATACCTTCATTGTGTGTTATTGTGATGGATGGCATAAGTAAAAAAAACTAGCTCTAGAGAACACTAAGTAGAACTCCACTTGTATGACGGCTTAAAGACTTCTCCATCTCCAAGTTACTTTTTTTAAAAATTGTATTTATTATTAGATTACTATACTGTCCATCTCGCCAAGGCGACTCTACAACTTACAGTCATATAAGGTAAATTATAGCCCCCCCTAATTTTTTTCCTGAAGGCTGACAGTCCCTCTGTACTAATGTAAGATGGAGAATCAGAGCCTACAGCTGGCTGAGGAAGCTGGGAGTTGCATATGTAATACCGTAACTTGTAGGTTTTGATAACAGATCACAGATAGGAAGGGACCTTATAGGTCATCTAGTCCAATCCCCCCACCCAAGCAGGAGACCCTACACCATTTCTGACAAATGGCAGTCCAATCTCTTCTTGAAAGTCTCAAGTGATGATGCTCCCACGACTTCCGAGGGCAAGCTGTTCCATTGGTTGATTGTTCTCGCTGTCAGAAAGTTTCTCCTTATTTCCAGGTTAAATCTCTCCTTGTTCAGTTTCCATCCATTATTCCTTGTCTGGTCTACAGGTGCTTTAGAAACATGCCTTCCAACACAAAAGGTCGATTTAGGCTATTTCTGATACAATAATGAGACTATTTTTTTTCAGTGCTTTTCCAGTTGGTTTTCTTTTTCTTTTTGTAAGGAGAGTCTCTTTTTGTATGTCTGGGTATAGACAATGTCTGTTGGACTTCATCATTTTGTATTGTTAGTCACATTGGTCTATTCTCCCAAGACTTCTGCAATTTCTCCAGAATGACACAGAAAATGAAATTGCAGCATGATATAAATAGTGAAAATTTGTTTTCCTTCTCTATGAGTAGAAATGTCTTATACTGTCAGGTTTGCACATTGTCTTGTTTAACCACGGCTTTTGAATCAATTATAGTTTACTGGATACATGGAACGCACTAAGCCAAAATCTAATAACTAATATTATGGTTTAATGAGATATATGAATCTACCCAACACCTCAGATTAATCTATTTAGAGGAATATATCTTTGCATTTGCAGAGATACATGGCTTGTGATATATCCTATTGTTTCCATTGCTAATAATATTCAGGTAAATTAGATTGTCTATTTGAATTTCTACTCTTCACTGGGTTGTGTTTCCCCTCAGTGTGTTTCAGATGAGAATCATCCAGACTGAAGAAATCTTTGCAGCATATTTTAGGAGAGGAAGAAATAGTCATCATTTGAGCAATATTAGCTTTTGTATCCAACACAGAAAATCCTGGTCTCATACTTGGTCTCACACTTTGTTATCTCTCATTCTTTAACTTTTACAAATAATAGTCAGTATAGGCAGGGGTGGGATTCATTTTTTTTAACAACTGGTTCTGTGGGTGTGACTTAGTTGGTGGGTGTGGCTTGGTGGGCATGTGACTGGGTGGGCATGGCCAACTCGACATCACTCATGTCAAAGGGCGCTTCTCCTCACCTGGTCTCTCATGACAGTGGGGATGCTGCAACGGTCATAAGTGTGAAAAATGGTCATGTCACTTTTTTCAGTGCCATTGTAACTTTGAATGGTCACTAAATGAACTGTTGCAAGTCAAGGATTACCTGTACAAAAATACAAAAAGCTTCTTTGCTTGCATCATTAGATTAAAAATACCTGCAAGTCAGACTTACAAATCAGGCAGGGTGCCAGAGCACCTTGAGAAATGAAAATAGTTAAAATGCAGTGATGATGCAGCCAATTCTTGCTCATAAAGTGAAACCCTTTAGCAGAGAGGTCATTTAAGCTCTCCAGAAAAAGCACACCCAGGAAAAGCAATCCTTAGATCCATTTGCACCACTTAAAGAGACCAGCTGGTCTCACTCACCTCACAAGATATCCTAAGGAAATCATCCAGATTTAAGGAAAGGCAGTAAATAAAATCAGTGCCAAGCTTGCATCCTGCCTCTTGGAAGTATACCCCAAAAGGACAGTTCCAGATAGTACTAAAGCAGTGAGGAAGACCCCCTCCCCAGATAGAAAAAGAAACCATGAGTGAGGAAAAAATTCAAACACAATACAAATAATTAAATCACAACAGTAGCTGTTGCTTGTTGAAGCTGAATAGGGGAAATTATCCCATCAATAAACATAGGATTAAATGTCACCAAGCACAGAATTAACCTTCACCAAAAACCAGTTTTAGACCAAAACTCAGAAAGGGTATGTAAACTCACATTTGAATGTCAATCTTTTTAGATAGCCAAGAAGCCTTGCTGAATGTCACTCAACTGGGTTCCCTGCCACTAAAAGCTTTGCTTCATTATTCAATTATTTCCTCCCACAGCAGTGTAAAAATCTTAAAACAAACCTTCCCCTTTAAGAAAACCAAGCCTCAGAAGCTCTGGAGACAGGAAGTCTAGGAGTTATGGCAAGAATGTAATAAGGGTGGGTAAAAAAACAAAAGGAGATTGCTTCTAACTATAGGTTCTTCAAACTGCTTAGAAAGTTAACAAGGGGTTCTATAGAACTGGACAGAACCGGTAGAATCCCACCCCTGGGTATAGGGAAGGCAGTAACATTCTAGCATTGATATATGTTTTGGATTTAATATTTTACTACTGCTAATTTTAATAGTATACTACAAATAGTAGTATAATTACTAGTAGCATAATTATAGTATGTAGCATGTAGATACTATAAGTTTGATGGTCCAAATTCAAATTAATAAGAAATTAAAGACTTGTGGAAGACACACATTCTGACATAAAATATTGTGGTAACCTATTATTTTATTATGTACTCCATTTAAAATATTTCTGAAAGTACATATTTTTCAGGAGGAGGATTATTTGCATAGAAGAGTTTTAACATATATATTCTAACATATGTGACTCTCCTTAAGATTAACTTTTACGTTTATATAATAGTTTGGATGCTTTCTGTCAAGTGGTGTTGAGAAGGAATTTTCACCATTTCCTCTGTCAGCACTATGATTTCCCACTCCCACATTGTACAGATTAATAGCAATTTAAACTATGTTCATTACACCAAAATTAAAATCCATAGGTAGTCTTCAATTTGCAGTTACTCTGCATAAAACCAGTAAATATGAATAAAAAGAGGACCTACATTTATATATACACACACACACACACACACACACACACACAATATGTCATTTTCTTTTGAGATGCTAAAAATTCAGATAACTATTGAATTTTAACAGAACAATTGTATATATTTTTATTTAAAAGTAAAAGTGAATTCAATAGGATTAATTCTCAAATTCATGTATGGCTTTAATTTTAAACTCATTTATGAGGTCCTAGGACATTGGGATTTATTTCTACCTGGAAACTAAAATACATACAGATATATAAAACCTCTTCCTTAAACAATACAATGGATTCAGATTTAGATGTGCAATGAAGTTGATTGAAATAGAGGATGATGCCCCTATAAACCCACTCCCAGTTCTACACACACAATAGAAGACTGTACTAAGTAGGCAGGCTAGTATACTACTTACAACAGACTATTATTGGAAAAACTGAGGGGAAGGAGAAATCACCTCAGAATTGAGCAGAAGCATTTTTCTTGAATCCCACCTCATATAATTGGGAACTTATTCTATTTCTTTAAGATATTTATATAAACTGTATGCAACTTGGTAAAACAGCACTGTTTGATCCCCAGAAACATTTATGAGGGACAATAAGAAATTCTATAGGAGGACAAAAAGAGATGACTATTCCTGCCAGCCCCATTTTACATATATAATGGTGAATCCAATCCAGTGGGAGGCCACAAAATGCAAATGGTTCTGAATAAACATGTATACATTATTCTCCATCATTATATGATAAAAATAAATAAATGTTTCCAAGAAGTTGCAAATCGCTATCAATTGTAGCATATCACATACAAGAATAATTATCTGCAAAATAGAAGGTATGTATCTTTCTTTTATGACAATGCAAGAACCATTATTAAAAGCTTGGAACAAATCAGCCTCACTAAGAAAATTATATTACAATATTCCAGGATTAGATAGTGAAATATACAGTATAATATAAAGGAATATAAAAGTTATATATATGTATATATATATGTGTGTGTGTATGGTGGTCATATGACTGGGTGAGCATGGCCAACTCGGCAAGGTGGTGTGGCACCTTGCTGCGAGTGATGTCGAGTTGGCCACCCCCATTCAATCACATGACTGATGCTGCAGAGACATGATTTCCTAAGTACCTTCCCCCCTCCTTCGCCCTTGGGCTGACAAAACAAAGTCCAACTAAAGATCATGACTGCCTGCCAAGTCGGCCTGCCAAATGGGTTTTGTTTTGGGGTGGTTTTACTTTTGTTTTTTGCCAGAAGCCCTTCGGAGATAAATTTGCACTGCCAAATCTTACTGTAGTACATTGTTGTGGCGCTGCCTGTTGCTGCTGCAGGCGCTGCTGCGGCCATCTGGCTGCCCAAGTAAAGAACCGCACTGGCACAGGGCGACTGTGTGGAGCAAGAGGGGAAGCCAAGGGGCTCGCCCCATAGCAGCCAACTTTGCTCTCTCTTGCTCCAGTTAGGCGATCCTGGCGTGCACAGGGAGTGTGAAGGGAGGCAGACACCATGCGGATGTATTTTAAAAGTTAGACAACTTTGCCCAAGACTTCTCGTGTATTCAGGGGCCACACTTATCCCAATGATAAGTTGGCGGTGATCTAATGAAATGTCTTCCAGCTCTTAAAGATCAACTTTAAGAGCGCCCCATGGAAGAAGCCGAGAACTGATAGCAAAAGTAGTGGCAGCAGGGGCAACAGGGGCATGTCAGTGCTGGGTGACAGCCAGGGCTTTGGCACCTCCTCTTTTCCTCAGAGGCGTGGTATCTGCCTCCCTTCACACTCCTTGTGGAGGGACATACACGCCCCTGTCACCCCTAACACCACTACTTTTGCTCTCGGTTCTTGGCTTCTTCCATGGGAGTGCTCTTAAAGTCGACCTTTAAGTGGTCCCGGGACATCCATCCACCTGCCCAGTGCCCGCCCTCCCAGTGCATAGAACAGGGCAGCGCTGGACCGTTGGAGACACAGAGCAAAGCCGGAAATCAGTAATTTTCACTGCAAGAAGCCTGCAACTGCCGTGTGTTCTCCAGCCCCACCTAAAAAAGCACAACATGCGCCAGCCCATTGTAGAAGCAGAGCGGCAGCTACAGGGTTCTCGCACTGAAAAAGAGGCAGCTGGAGGTGACTCTTTTTCGGTCTCCAGCCGCCTCTTTCGGCACAAGAAGCCTTCCCCAACTGGGTGGCTGCTCTCCTCCTCAGCCATACAGAACAAACAGGCAGAGAAGGAGGAAAGCAGCTGCCCCATTTGGGGGAGGCTTCTTGTGCCGAAAGAGGCAACTGGAGACTGAAAAAGTCATCTCTAGCTGGGCAGGTGGATGGATGTCCCGGGACCACTTAAAGGTCGACTTTAAGAGCACTCCCTTTTTCAGTGGCTTTGCTTTCTCCGGCTTCGCTCCACTTCTCCAATGGTCCGGCACCCCCCTGTTCTATGTGCCAGCTACTCAGACTTGCCGAGCCTGGCACATAGAACAGGGCATGCTTTTTCGGTGGGGCTGGACTCCAGCCGCACCAAAAAAAAAAACCATGCAGCAGCTGCAGGCATCTCACAACAAGGGGGGCGAGAAGCCCTGGGACATCCACCCAGCCACCTGCTGGCTGGCTGGGCCGAGCCGGGCTGGAAAAGGCGTGTCCGCTGGGAGAAGGAAGAAAGTATGCTCCGGGAGGGTGGGTAGGCAGGCGGATGTCCCAGGGCTGCTGCACATGCGCACTGCATGTGTAGCAGCTGCACATGCAGTGTGCATGTGCAGCAATCGCGGGACATCTGCCCGAACTGTGCCGTGGCCGCCACATGTAGGGAGAGCTAGGAGAGCGACTGGGGCAAGTGAGCGACTGGGAGACTGGTTGGGGGTGTGGCCAGTCAGGGGTCGCCATCGGTTTGGTGATCCATGCCAAATCACTGCTACTGGTTCTCTTGAATCGGTGCGAACCAGTTGAATACCACCTCTGATTCTCATGCAAAATAAATTAGGCAAAAGATAGTTTGCCTGCACAAATCTAAACTTAGGAAAGAAGTCACAATTCTGGATATACTTCAACTCAACCCATGAACATACCAAAAGTAAAAATGCCTCTAGTTGTTTGCTGCTGCTTAGGCACATGAGCTATACATTTGACAGATTGTCTGAAAAAAGCCCAATGCATACAAAACATGACAGCTACAATGAACTTGATCCTTACAGCAAAGAATTTAAAAACAGCAAATAAATCTATTTACCAGAAATCCTGATCCTGAATATATATATATTTAGAACACGGTAATTATGTGATATTGGAATCTTGAAACAATATGGAATGAAATATTGTTTCGTCCTGAGCTTCAGAGAAAACTCTAGAATATGAATTGTTTTGTTTCAACTTCAGAAACACTCAAACTAATTATTGTGAGCTTAAAACATTTCAAACTCAAAAAGTTTTACCTGTGAAAAATTTAAATAAGACCATGGGTAACAATGTTATTCTTTTCTTATAAGTAATACAAAATTGGATATCATATAGCACACTTTTTTTTTAAAAAAAGAAAGCATTGTTTTACTTAAAGGAGATTTTATTCCATTTAGAATATCTTTCAAAATGATTCTTTTCACAAAATACTCCTTATGGATATGAAATTAAGAATTTTTGGAAATTAAGAAGCTATAGAACTTCTGGTATAATAATTTTGCTAAAATAAAACCATATTTGGTCACAAAAAATAATTGAAAAGGTTTGCATATTCCCTCATGTTAAGAAAAGAAGATTGTTTCACTTATAGCATTTTTGCACTAGATGATTTATTTCAGGGCTGTTTGGACTGTCATTTTTGAAAAATATGAGTCAATTCATCCTGAAGAAACAAATTTGCCCATAATCGATTGCGCTTAGTGGGTATTTTCATGCAGTCATGAAAGATACATGTTAAATAGTGGTTTTTATTACAAAATAAAAGAGAACCTTTTTGGTCTCGTGGTTAAGGCACCAGACTAGAAACCAGGAGACTGTGAATTATTGTCCCATCTGAGCCACGAAAGCTGGCTGGGTGACTTTGGACCACTCACACTCTTTCAACCCAACTTACCTCACAAGGCTGTTGTTGGGAAAATAGGAGGGCAAAGAAGTATTAGGTATATTCACTGCCTTTAATCTATCTATCTATCTATCTATCTATCTATCTATCTATCTATCTATCTATCTATCTATCTATCTATCTAAATGGCTCTCTCTCTCTCTCTCTCTCTCTCTCTCTCTCTCTCTGTGTGTGTGTGTGTGTGTGTGTGTGTGTGTGTGTGTGTGTTCCAGCATAAATCTGGAATGCCTTGAGCAATTTCAACCAAACATGGTAGACAGATGACTTACCCTTTGGAAAAAAAAATACTGTGGGGATAAGACACACCTAGCACCCCTGGGGGGGGGGCTTAAAAACAGTGGAGTTGCCATGACAACGGCTTCACAGTACTCCACAAAGGAACGCCCTCTGACTTGCAATGCTGTGTGAGAGTACTACTACATCTACATCAGAGACAGTACAACAGTGTGAGTCCCGACTATAGGATTTCCCTGTCTAATACAAGATTGGGATAAATAAATACCTGGGCAATGCCGGGTTATCAGCTAGTTAATTATAAAAAAATAAAGGCAGAATATAAATAAATAAATTAAATAACATCTATTTCTCCCAGATCCTTGGGAAGGACTCAATAGGTGGATAAAAATGGCAAATCCAGACTTAACATGTGGCTGACTATGCAATAAACAACAACAATACTAAGAATAACAAGAGTTGCTTAAATTAATAATCAGCATGCTGGGAATTCTGGAACTGAGGTCCACACATCTTAAAGTACTATACCTGAGGTTGAGAAACCCTGGCTTAAATCACTGTTCTGCATTTCCTTTGTCCCTGCTTTATTTTTCCATTGACTTAGCAATATAAGACAATCTGAATGATCTATGCCCAGCATAAATTAATTTTGGATGTCCAAAGATGCCCTTCAATTAGTCCATTTCAAAGGGACTCATCTTGAGTCTCAGCTCTATATCTGCAGTGTCTTCTCAACTCTAGCTGTGCTGTTGGCAAAAAAAGTACCTTTTTATTGATGGGATTTATTGAGCCTTCTAGATTATGAAGCACAGTATCACCAATTTAAATGGGAAAAATCAGATTTTTCTGTAAATTTTCAAAAATTTACAGTGAAGATATTGAAGCAGTAGATAGTGTCTACCCTTTAGGTTTTACTATCAACAATAGAGAAACCAGCACTAGCATTTGGTAAAATACCAGTAAAAGATTAAGAAAGATATATAGGTGCTACATGTTTATGTCTGTGGTGGGATTCAATTTTTTTTTACTACCAGTTCTATGGGTACGGCAGGTGAAGGATACTGTAAAATATCCAGTCAGAGGTGGTATTTGCCGGTTCTCCTAACAACTCAAAATGTCCACCGGTTCTCCAGAATTGGTCAGAATTGGGTGTACAAAAATCAGAATTGCGCAGGCCATGATTTTCCTTTTGGCATTCTATGGGATTAAAAGTTGGACTTTGAAGAAGCAGGATAAAAGAGAATTGATACTTTTGAATATGTGCATTGGAGAACACTTCTGACAATACCATGCATAGCCAAGAAAACAAACATAAGGGATCATGGAGCAAATCAATCAAGAGTTCTCACTCAAGGCAGAAATGATCAGATTCAATTATCATATTTTAGAAACCTTATGCAAATGACTTACTCTCTTTAAAAACCTATACTATTGGCAAATGTGGAAGGAAAAGGAAGACAACTAGCTGTAGTGATTATCGTGGCTGTAAATACACCACTGTATTCATCCTGGGGTAAAAGATTATGTGAAGTGTTAATACCACCTTATAATACCTTAGTAAGGCCACACTTTGAATACTGCATCCAGTTTTGGTCACCATGATGTAAAAAAGATGTTGAGTCTCTAGAAAAAGTACAGAGAAAAACAACAAAGAGGAGTAGGGGACTAGAGGCTAAAACATATAAAGAACAGTTGCTGGAATTGGGTATGTCTAGTTTGATGAAAAGAAGGACTAGGGGAGACATGATAGCAGTGTTCTGATATCTAGGGGTTGCCACAAAGAAGAGGGAGTCAAGCTATTTTCCAAAGCACCTGAGGGCGGGACAAGAAGCAATGGGTGGGAACTAATTAAGGAGAGAAGCAACTTAGAACTAAGAAGAAATTTCCTGACAGTTAGAACAATTAATCAGTGGAACAACTTGCCTCCAGAAGTTGTGTATTCTCCAACACTGGAAGTTTTTAAGAAGAGATTGGACAACCATTTGTCTGAAATGATATAGGGTTTCCTGCCTGAGCAGGGGGTTGGACTAGAAAATCTCCAAGGTCCCTTCCAATTCTGTTATTCTATTCTAAAACTATCTATGTAGTTGCTAAGAGTTCACAGAAATGGAACTTGTATTAGCAGAAGTACTCCTACACTTAAATTATTCATTAAAAGATTTTGGCCTGTGATTTACTGCTTGCAATTGTTTTCATTCTGTCATCAAGTGTTGTCACACTTGAAAAGTGATCAGTTAAGTTCCCATCTCTCCTCCTCAATTAAATTAAGAATATCTGATCTACTCTCCCCAGTGAAGATTTACAGTTAAACTATACATAATATTAATGGAGTGGTGTGATTAGCAATTAATTAGCAAAAGAGATGTGGGGCTTCCTTTACTATCAGCAAGCTGGAAGAAAACTCCCTACTTTGTGATACTTAGCATTTAGTGAAAAAAAGACTGATTGAAATTGATTTCCCCTACAGCTAATCTCAGATGTGGGGCAGTGATTTTGCTGGGAACAAAGACTTAAGTTCTTTTCCCAATGTTCTTAGCCATTTTATTTTAAAATAATTTGATTGCTAATCACATTGCTAATGTCATGAATAGATTAAGGCCTAAGGCTAGAATAGCAATAAGTAATGAATATGTATGGAAGTATTTGTGCCATCTTGTTTATTTTCATTAAATTAAAGATTAAATTGGCTATCAGACCCAGCATTTAAACATATTACTGTTTGTTAACTTTTAAAATAAATTGGAAGCAGTGAAGTATTCTAATAGGGAAATTTAGGATGCTGTGCAATTGGTGAGAGATTTCTGTTTTTATACCTATTAGTCACATGTTGCACTCTTAAGTACCTCCTGAATCTTTTATGGACTTGGAATCAGAGGTGGTATTCAGCAGGTTCTGACCAGTCCTAGAGAACTGGTAGCAGAAATTTTGAGTAGTTCAGAAAACTGGCAAATACCACCTCTGAATGGAGATTTTACAGTACCCTTTCCCCTGCCACGCCCACCAAGCCACGCCCACAGAACCAGTAGTAAAAAAAATTGAACCCCACCACTGCTCAGAATCTTACAGTCTCATATGATTAGGTTTTTAAAGTACTCATTGCACAATCTGATGCAGTTTGTTAAAACTCTTGATACCTAGGCATATTTCATAACACCAACATCAAGGAATTACAAATACTATGCAGATGGGTCATTGGTTCTTACCTGATATGACCTTTCTCTTTGGGTGGAGATAGCATCCAAGATTGGGTTATCAGTCATTACTTGCTGATTGGACTGAGTCTGTCAGATCTTTGAGGACACTCCCCTGTTGCTAAGGGTGCCCCAGAAATTGGCAAAGGAATAGTGATAGACAGACGGGTTTTCTTGTTGTAATAACGTGCTCCACTGGATTCGGAAGGACCCACATCAGGGTGGGGCTGGATTCTATCTCCACCCAAAGAGAAAGGTCATATCAGGTAAGAACCAACGACCCTTCTCCATTGTGGTGGAGATTGCATCCAGGATTGGGACATACCAAAGCTGGCTGACCTATGGGTGGGCCTAGTGAGGTCCAAATCCCCAGGACAAGTTGAACTTTTTGAAGAACTCTCTGTCCAAAGGCTGCCTCCACAGATGTAAAAGAGTCCAGCTTATAGAGTTTGATGAACGGAGAAGGTGAGGCCCAGGTTGCCGCCCTGCAAACCTCCTCCAGAGATGCCTGAGTGCCCATGCTGCTGACATGGCTGCACTTCTCGTCGAATGGGCCATTATCCTTGGAGGAACTGCAAGACCTTAGGATTGGTAGGCTTTGGATATACATAGTCTTATCCATCTCCCCACAGTTGTTGGAGAACTTTGCAACCCATAGTAGAAGGTTGGAAAGAAATAAAGAGGGATTCAGACCTCCGGAAGTGAGAGGTTCATTTAACATAAATACGCAGAGCCCTTCGAATGTCTAGAGTTTGCCATCTTTTTTCTAAAGAATGTACAGGATGCAGACAAAAATCAGGCAAGATTAATTCCTGGGCTCTGTGGAACCAAGAGTTCACCTTTGGCACGAATGAAGGGTCTAGTCTTAACACAACTCAGTTGGTGTGAAACACACAAAGGTCCTTCCTGACAGGTAAGGCAGCCAAGTCCGAAATCCTTCTGGCAGAGGTGATTGCTACTAGGAAGGCCACCTTGCAAGACAAAATTGCAGGGAAGTAGATCTCAGTGGTTCAAATGGGGCCTCAGTCAGCAAATGCAGTATTTTAGAGAGGTCCCATGTCGGATAGCGATGAACCACTGGAGGATTCAAGTTTGTACCCCTTTCAGAAACCTGCGGATCATGGGATGTCTGGATAGGGATTCTGCTCCCCCCAAGGAGAGCACAGAAGACATGGCTGCCACCTGCCTTCGCAACGTGTTGGGTGATAGGCCCTTGTCAAGACCATCTTGAAGAAAGTCCAGCACCTGAGCGACCGAGGCCTTGGTGGGGTCTCTTTCAGATGGAGAGCACCATTCGCAGAAAGGCTTCCAGGTTGCATTGTAGATGCAATTGGTGGAGGGTCTCCTAGAGGCTTGAATGGTTTGTATCACCTTGGAGAAGAAATGGTCCCGGATCAGAGATCCCTGCTCAATCTCCAACGGTTAATTGAAGCCACTGGGGTTCCGGATGTAAACCTGGTCCCTGGCTGAGAGACACTCTGTCCACTGGCATCCTTCAAGAGTGGGACACAGATATAGTTACTAAGTCCACAAACCATGGCCTTCTGGACCAATGAGGAGCCACAAGTATGATTTCTGTTCTTTCCCTCAAAGGTTTCTGAATCACCCTCGGGATCAAGGGCAGAGAAGGAAAGGCATAGAGAAGCTCCCTCGGCCAAAGGACTGCATAAGGCATCTGTTCCCTCCGCTCCCGGAACCACAAACCTGGAGTAGAATCTCGGGAGTTGCGCGTTGTCCTGAGAGGCAAAGAGATCCACTGCTGGCAGTCCGAAGTGCTCCTGAAACAAAGAGGGGTGCAAATGCCACTCTGTGTGGTCTATGGTGGCTCTGCTAAGCCAGTCAACCTCAACTTTGGTCACGCCTGTAATGTGCTCAGCTCTGACTGATACCTGGTGCCTCTCCGCCCATAGGCAAAGCTGTTCTGCTTCCAGCATCCGTGGCCTTGAATGTGTTCCCCCTTGGCGGTTAATATGCACCTTGGTTGACACATTGTCGGTTAAGACCAGGATATCCCTATCTGAGAGTGTGTCCTCTAATTACCTCAGGGCCAGATGGACCGCCCTAAGTTCTAGCCAATTAATATTGTGGCTCAAATCTGCATAGGACCATCATCCCTGGACCATCTTGGATTGGAGATGGCTCCCCAGCCATAAAGACTGGCATCCATGCTCAGCACCAGCCTGTCAGGGTCCTTGAATAAGAGCCCTAAGGAAAGGGCCTCAGATGACCACCATCGAAAGGACTTAATGACTTGCGGAGTTAATCTGACCTGGGAATGGGAGCCAGTCTGTCACTATTCCTTTACCAATTTCTGGAGCACCCTTAGCAACAGGGGAGTGTCCTCAAAGATCTGACAGACTCAATCCAATCAGCAAGCAGTGACTGATCACCCAATCCTGGATGCTATCTCCACCACAATGGAGAATCATGGGTTACATGTACTTGTTTAACAGAAATTTCCATTTCTACCTATCTATCTGTGCTAAATTTTTGCTTTCATTTTGCTTTTGGGAAAGACATTTCAAAATGATTTAAGCACTTATACAGATTGCTTCCTATTTTTCAGATTTCAATTTTCTTCCCCAGTTTTCCATAACAAATTAAATCTGCACATAATGCATCTTTAGTCTGGTGAGTGTAGATGTCAATTAAATTACATCATGGATCTCTGTGCATACTTGCAAATTAAATTATTATTCACATGTGCACATACAGGAAACAGAAACTGAGTTATCACAAACAAATTTGCTTGCTTCAATAGCTACAAGAGCAGACAGACTATTCCTAGCTTAATAAGTATAACCCATAATAAGCAGAAAGGTTTTTGTTTTTTCACCCTAACATCCAGATTGCAGGTACATAACTTGAAAACTCTTGACCTTTCAAAATGTGGGGTGTTCAATCATTAAATTTAAATATGAATTAAGAGGGGGTTGTGGCTTGTTTGTTTCCTTTTTGGAGTAGCCCTTGGCATACCATTCAAAGGTCAAATTTCTGACCATAGAAAGTTGTGTTTTCTTAGTCTATAGGTAATTATATTTAGCATATATTTCTTGCTTTGCATGTAATGAGTCAATCTCATATATTAGTTTCACCTTTTAAGTTGCATTACTGAAATAAATGAACTTTTGCATGATATTCTAATTTTTCGAGTTTCACCTGTATATTTGGGTCTAGTAAGATAGATCTTTGGGTGGTTTGCAGATTAGAACTTCTTAATCCTTGTCCTGAAATAACGTTGCTAAAAAGAAATGGGTGGTAGGAAAGTAATCTTTTATATGAAAAGAGTTAAAAACTTGACTCCAGTACTTTTGACAAATTACTAAATTCATAAAAATGCTTGCCAAATTGATCCAGTATTTGGTGCTGGTCTTCCCTGGGTGACTGTGGATTTCTAGTACGAAACAAAGTAGATTATACAATTCAGAAATTTGTTCATTTTTGATAATTAAATTAGATGTTCTGCTACAGTGTGAGAAGGTTGGGAATTACAGATTGAAACATTCATTTCTTTCTGACTACCATTTTGTCTCATCCTGACAATCTACAAGAATTCTTTTTAAATGTCCAAATTGGAACATTTCTGGAAAACATAATCTAATTGTTATTTTGTAGTTTAAGCACAACATCAGTGAACAGGTTACATCATTTGGCTATGACTTTTAATCTCTATATCTAAATTAGTCTTTCAGAAATAGGGCTTTTGTAATATTTAATCACCTAGCTTTAATACATTGAAACAGTTGGCAGCCTTTGGGTTTTCTTAAAAACAAGCTCTCTTGTCATCTCTTGGGTTAACATTTGTTACTGCCACAATAAATTCAAACTTTTACTATTCATTTGCTTATCTACACAGATTTAACAGATAATCAGAGTTGGAAAGGACCTTATAGGTCATCTAGTCCAACCCCCCACCCAAGCGGGAGACCCTACACCATTTCTGACAAATGGCAGTCCAATCTCTTCTTGAAGGTCTCAAGTGATGGCACTCCCACAACTTCCAAGGGCAAGGTGTTCCACTGGTTGATTGTTCTCACACAAAACCCTATGTGACACATCTTCAATCATTGTCTTGTGTTTGGTTGACTCTGAGTCCGTTTCTCATATTCCAGAGCTAAAGATTTGTCTTTCACCTTGTTTAACCACCTCTCTTTCTTTCTATGAAGAAAGATCCGTTTTGAATATTGTTTCTTTGGAGCCTTAATTCCATGGAAGTTTTATAATCAGCTTCCATTCTGTAGTAAAAGTCATACAGTGCACTTTTCAGCTACACTCAGTTCTTCAAAGCTGTGAATATAACCATTCCTCATTTAGTGACAATTTCAAGTAGTGACCATTCACAAATATGTTAGTAGTTAAAAATATTTTTCAACCATTGTGTGCATTTATGACCATATTTCAGGCACCCAAGAAAAATGTATGCCAGAGTGGGAGAAATGAGATGGCACTCAATGATCTTCCCAGTCTCTCTATCTCTCTCCCCCCCATATGTTCACTTATGGGGAAGAGACCATTTTGCTTAACAACAAGGTTGTTGTACAGAACTTGGTCCTTCAACAAGGAATTAGTGTATTCAGCCATGGTGTTGAAGTTTTTGACCTTTTCTCAGAATCTCGGAATGGTATGAGGCTCAATTGTTTATGCTGTTAAGTATTGCAGATTACTTCCAGCAGTTAGCTTGCTTATTTGCTTGCTTACTTGCTTATTCACTCAGTCACTCACTCACTTGTAAATTTGAAACCTAGGGCATTGTGCTGAAAATTTTCAGGAACATTTTACACCAGGGGTATCAAACTCAAGGCCTGCAGGCTGTATCTGGCCCATGGAGTGTTATATCCACTCTGGAAACAGTGAAGGACAAGCCCATAATGCCTCTCCCAGCAAAAACAGAACTCAGGAGGGCCATGCGCAGCCCACCCAGGCTCTGCTTTTAGCTGCAATGGCCTCCTGCAACTTTCTGCCAGTGAAAATGGAGCTCAGAAGGCTGTGCACAGCCCGCTCAGGCTCCGTTTTCAGCCGTGATGGCCTCCTGGAGCCCTCTGCCAGTGAAAATGTGTGTTGCCTCCCTGGGCTCCATTTTCACTGGCAGAGAGTTCCAGGAGGCCATTGCAGCTGAAAACGGAGCCTCAATGAGTGACACCAAGCTGGCCATGCTCACCCTGGCCACACACCCCAGCCCCTGAGGTCAAACACAACCCTGATGTGGCCCTCAATGAAATCGAGTTTGACATCCCTGCTTTAGACAAACTTAACCATATACTCTACACACTTTGTCAGTTTCACTTTTTTATCTTTTTCTTTTGACTTGTCTTTGTATTACAATATTATCTTAAATTGGAGTTCTAAGGTTTTTTATTTTTACTTGCTGCAAATATCAGTTTTGTTATCATATCAGTTTTTTATTGTTATCAAATCCATAACAATAGCTTGCCAGTTTGAACTTTGTATCATTGACTCAGAACAGTTCTGGGTAACTCCTTACTTCAAACTTTATTAAACTGAGGTGACTATTCTATCTGAAATTTGCAATCAAGAGTCTGTTCCTAAATGGTAAACTATATCCTGCATGGATATCTAAGGATGTATTATCAAGCAGAATGATACTTCCTTTGATTTGGGCAGGTGGTATTCCAAAATAAGTTATTTATTCCCTTTGCATTTT
Source organism: Notechis scutatus (assembly GCF_049901735.1). Lineage (NCBI taxonomy): Eukaryota > Metazoa > Chordata > Lepidosauria > Squamata > Elapidae > Notechis > Notechis scutatus. Next base: position 121,832,884 of record NC_142009.1, on the reverse strand, counting down.
TTTCATTTTTCTCTTAAAATCACTGAAATTTTAACCATTGTACTCCTCTGATCCATTCAATACCATCAAAACTGTAATAAACTTTGATAGCTATAATTTTCCAATCTCTGTTTCATTATTTTTCTAGTACTTTCATCATTCCTTTTTGGTACTTTCTAATTTTCTGTCTCTTTCTATTTTCGCTACTGTTAGTAATGGTGCTTTACTAATTACAACAATATATTAACCTTAGATTTTTTTTAAAAAAATGTATTAAATAAAATTGAGTTATTTTATCATACATTTGTATGAATGAGCTCATTTCCCCAGTCTGTGGAAAAACAGTTTATGACCAGCTGTATGCAAACAAATTGCCAAAGATCACTATGTTTCTGGGTTGTTAGGCACATATACAAGTCAATAGCTTTTGCTGTATTTTATACCAACTGCACAATAGATTGAACTGCTTCAGTTTTTTTTTTTTTCAGTTTTTTAAAGAGCTGCTTTATATTTCTTAATCCTTTGTACCTAGAAAATTAATTATATCCAGGCATTTTTTTCTTCATTATGTATAACTTGCTTCTTGCAATCATTCTTAGTATATTTTGCATATTTTAGTAGCCTCTTAATTCCTATTTAAGATTAAGTTTGTGGCAGGTGACATGAACCCTAGTTGAGGTCCTCAGGATATGATATACAACCGTCTGCCAGATTCATGTTTCTTACAATTATAAGACCTTTCAAATTCCTATGCCTTATCATGTTTCCCAGTTAATATCTTCTGGCAAAACATGGGGGCCAGCTGTTTAGCCTTCAAGAAATTAATCATCTTTTAACCCTCATGTAGTATACTAATACACTCCTTCCTTCAGCTGTCCAATGCAAAACATTTAATGATTTATTCTCAAGCCAACAACTTTCCAGAAAAGAAGCGCTAAGTTTAGTATTTAGAAAGATGATTTATCAGGCTAAACTTCAGCTTTAAGTACTTAGACTTTCTGGAACCAGGGTTTCAGGTTGCAACAGTGACCCAAGTTTTCAAGTCCAGAGATGAATAAATTAATCTAAAAGCAATATAATATTAATTGGGAACAATTTGCTCTTGTTAATAGCCAGAAATTTGTTTATACTAACAAATCATTGAAACAATGTTTTTACCTAAAAGATAGACACCCTTATGAACTGTTTCTTATCCACACGATCCACATGATAATAATCCATGATTATTACCCACAGAAAAATCAGATCAGAAAACTGTTATTAATATTCTTAAAAATAGTTTATACTATAATTCGATTTACCTAGCATGTCAATTAAAGATATCAATTTTAACTGAAATCAATTCTGGAGATTTAAAAAATCTAACAAATATGTGCATGAAAACCATGTATATATTGTGTACATGGGGGAGAGCATGCACATATGCACAAAACACAGATACATGCAGAACCAGATTTCTCAAAGGGAAAATACCAGGAAGAAAGATTAAATGAATGTTGTACTTTAAAATAAATTTCCAATATATGTTATGTTATTTATACATACATACATATACCTATACACACACATACATACATATATTCATAATTTTATTGCATGAATTTATATGCTACCCAGTTGCAAGGAGTCTACAGTATATATAACAACACAAAACCCCAGCATCTTTCAATCTCCTCTCATACAACTGTCACAGCTATAACACTGAACATTATTAAAATAAAAGTTTGTTCATTTTTCCAAATGCCAAAAATGAATGAGAAGCTAAGCTCTTCTATAGTGTCAATGCCACCACAAAGATGGTTTGCCTCTGTCCCTGATCTCCTTGATTTCCCATAGGATGAGGATCCTGACAATCCTTATTGAAGGATCACACAGGATGGGTGGCTTCTAGTCAAATGAGACAGTCCCAAAGTAAGTGGAAGTGAGTTATAGTTGTAGTACCTTATAAAAAAATTGCCAGTTTGAATTGAACAGGGAAAGATAATCAGCAATCAATATAGTAATCATTAATATAGAAGTTATTCTGCCAAAGTAGGTTACTGCATCCAGGGCACCATATTGTGAACCAATATATCATTCATACAACACTTCCCCTCACACACAACTATGACATATCACATACATATATACAATTTTGTTTTGAGAATAAGCAATACTGAACTCTGTTGGCATGTTACCCTTGACTTTTAAAACACTTTTTTAATTTGAAGTAATTTGAAATATGTCAGCTACATTCATTTGTAAATGCAGAGACGCATATATTGCTATTCTAAATATGATTCCTCAATATTTAGATTGCAATTATATAGTGTAATTTGATCATGAAAAGAATATTGGATAACCATTATGAAGAGGAAGATTTGGGGAAATTGATCTCTAATTTGTTAACAAATTAGAAAGAATTAATCTTTATTTTCTTTTTTTGGGAAAGAGTCTTCGAGATGAAAAGGGATTAAAAGGTGCAAAAGGAGAAAAAGTAAGCAATCAATTGCTATTAATAATTATGATTGTGTGGCTTATTTTCTGGAAAGTAGAAGTGGGTTTCATTCTTGCCAAAACCTTTAGAAACAGAGAGCAAATCTGGATTTGAGCAAAAATGTCCTGGTACATATTGAGTTCACTTGTACTCTTTCACAGGGAGAACCTTCTGAAAAAGGAGAAAAGGGAGATTCAGTAAGTAAGCTCAAAATTCCTTTTATGTTTACAGGATCTTGTGAATACTTCTAATACTTGTCAATACATTTAGAATTTCTTTGTAGATAAAACGTGAAGTTTGTGTGTTATCAGCATGCCAAATAACTGCAATTATAGGAAGATACGTAGAGTGTAATATAGTTTGGACAATTATCTCTAGAAGAGGTCCGTGTCTTGGAGAAATCAGTTCATGACCTACGGTATCTATTGGTTGCACTTGTATTCTTTCATATCTTTTTTTATACATGAGACATTTGCATAAGCATCTATGCTTGGATTCCAGTTATGCAAATATTTTTGAAATTATATTATTTTCATGTTTGGAATTCAGTACCTTAGATTTTAAATGTGTAGGCCTTATGGAAATGCTACATCCAGTTGTGAACATCTGACAAATTTGGGGACTGAATTTGTTGTCACTACTATATGTAATACAATTATCATATAATATAAATTAATTTCACCTTGCCAGATTTACAGATCAAAGGATTAATTTGCTCCAGAAGTATTTGTGAGGGGATGACAGTACCTTAATTACTGATCTGAGCAAATGCTCAAGGATTATTTTCTTCATTATTAACTGATGATACTCATTGATCATGATTACTTCCGGTGAAAGTGATAAATTATATCCAATATTACCCTTATTCTGGAGCATGTTCCCTATGCTTCTAGAAGTTTACAAACACCAAGGTTAAATTTTAGCCATATGGGAACAAAAATGACTAAGTGATGATACCACTTTTAGATAACAAGATCTGGACAAGCATACATCTGTAACATTTGCACATCTGCAAAGAAAACACTTCAAAAATTGTCTAATAACTAGAACTACAAACCAAAAACTGGAGATACACAAAAGCCTTTACATAGATAATAAGATTGCCATGATCTTGATTTGTCATCCATATTTATGCAAAGCCATGGATCCCAAGGGCCACCTCTACAATAAGTGGCTAGGCTGCTGTATGTAAATAAAAACCACCCACTAGCATATCACTGAACATATTTCAAAGAGATTATACGGATAGGTTCTGGAGTTAAACTACTTGACTTGCAAATGATTTCATTTCCATTTTTAGAGTAAAATTTATCTACAGACATTAGAAATATACTGTAGTGTTTCATTAGTATATATACTTACCAGCTCTACATTTTCATCTCTAAACTTACCTTTCTTAAAATGTTGTTTTAGGGTGAAGCAGGGGAGCCTGGTCCTCCAGGATCTATTGGAAATCCAGGACCTCCAGTATGTAAATTATATTTAATGAACAGTGTACAAATTTCTCTTAGAATTTAATAATGGGAACACCATTGATAGCCAGTTCTATTGTCCTATAAATGGTTTAAACTCTTGTATGTTTCCATCTCTGTATGTTCCTAACTGCAACTGTAACAAAATGCCAAAATATATTTAAAATATATAGATGTTCATAGTATTCCTAGTAGCATTTTAAAAGTTAAATCCGACAATAGTTGAACTAATATAGAAAATGTATAAAATTTCATAATAATCTTCCATAACAGTTTTAAAATCCTACAACTGATTGTAGTTGAACATATGTTTATACAATTGTACATTTGGAAATGTCTTTGAGATTGTTGTTCAATTACCATAGATACCTAAGTTTTCCAAGTTTTCCTCATTCCACTTTTTAAAGATTCCACTTTTTAAAGATAGTGACAACTTTATTCTCGTACAATCTTTTAAATTGTCATAATTCCTCCAGAAGTCCTCAAAGTTTATCAAGAGAAATGTTCTGCTAAACTACAGTAACCAAATACTCCATCCTTAGTGCAATGTATTTCAGCAAGTGCAATGTATTTCAGCAACATCTGGAGGCTCACAGATTTTCCACCCCAAACTAAAGTTTAGTATGCAATTTCTTCCAAAACAAAGAACATGCATTTTATTTCATTGTATTTGCAGAATAATATGTGTTTTAACTTTCAATTTGCATAGGTAGTCACAGGCAATCAACAGAAAACCTACCAATTAAAATAAAACTAAAATAGGTTTCTAAAGATGCAAGCAAAATAAGACATCAGGTTGAAATAATAAAATCAATGTCAGCCAAATTATTAGAGATGACTAGATTACATGAAGGGAAGCATCAATTTCAGAGGCAGGAATAGCTCCATGCCATGAACATTTTATAAGAGTGATACCACAGCTGAAAAGCCTTTTTTGTTTAATACCCATATTTTTTCATAAAGTGGAGAAGTATAAGGACAGCTTCTGAAAATTACTATAGGTAGTCCTCGATTTACAGCAGTTCATGACCATTTGAAGTTATAACGGCACTGAAGAAAGTGACTTATGATCATTTTTCATACTTACGACCATGGTAGCATCCCCATGGTCATATGATCAAAATTTAGACACTTGGCAACTGACTCATATTTATGATGGTTGCAGTGTCCCAGAGTCATAAGATCACCTTTTGGGACCTTCTGACAAGCACAATCAATGGGGAAGCCAGATTCACTTAGTTGGGTTATTAATTTAATAACTGCAGTCATTTACTTAACAAATATGGCAAGGAAAGTCATAAAATGGGGAAAAACTCACTTAACAAATTGTGGTAGTTGAGGACTACCTGTACTGGAATAAATTGTGTCACTTCTATTTCCCATGTTTCTTAAAAACTGAAAAGAAGTCTCCAACTAATCCAAGATCAGTTTGGAAATTTAGTTTCCTTCCTTGTCTCAGAAATTGACAAGAGGTCCTTGAATTCAGACAGAGGAACACCTAACTCTAGATAGTCCTTGTTTAGTGACCAGCAACTCATTAAGTGAAGCAATTGCTAAGTGAAACGTCATGATTCTACGATTGTACTTCAGCGTTGCTTTCTTTTACAGATTTGTGAAGGTCATAAATGCAAGGATTGGTCACAAAGTTATCTTTTAATTACCATAGTAACTGAATCATTGCTAAATCACTCACTAAATGAGGACTACCTGTATTACCTTTTCTGTTGCATGTAGTGGTGTGGCTTCTGAAAATCAGATACTCTTCTAGTTAGAATAGACTGTTTTTCTCTTTTGCATGTAAATGTTAGCAAAATCAGAATATTTGAATATTTTGGTGCCAATTTTAGTATATTAATTTTTGTATCTTTAAACAGTAAAAATTTTTATATCTGTTACTCCAAAGAAGCTAGCATTTTTATGTATTTTCTTCAAATATATCTCTTTATTAAAAAGAACAGTATAAATATATGGACTTTTTTTCTTCTTTTTTTCCTCCCTTTTCTAAAAATTGCATACTGTTATCATAATATTCTAGGGATTTCCAGGACCACCTGGCCCCAGAGGATCTTCAGGAGAAATGGCAAGTATCATTCTACTCTTTGTAAGAATTATTCAAGTAAAATATTAACCAATGAAGTAATAATATTAAACTATTGGTGATCTCCTTTTACAAGGAAGTAATCAATGTGCAAAAATTTAGAACCAGGCATACTGTGGTGTTCCATGAGAACAATTTATGATTTCGCTCATCCCATCAAGTGTGGTAATAAATCACTAAGGCAGGCAGTCTTTATATCACCACAACAATGGCTGGCTGACTCTGTAAAATCGCTACTGTAGAAGGCCTCAAGTGGCTTTATTGCTACACTTCTGGGTAGTTACGAATATGCCATTCTATTTCTGCGTCTTTATACTGTAACTAAGAAGGTCAGCCTTAATCATTATTTTAACAGCTTACAGTATAAATGTAGATTGACATATATATATATTTTGGTTAAAAAACATTTGTTCCAGAAGAATGAAGCTATATAATTTTCTTTTTTTAAATGGCTAGGGTTTATCAGGAGAACATGGAATACCTGGAAAACCAGGGATTAAAGGAGAAAAGGTAATTTTTAAACTAATATCCATAATTCCATGTATTTTCAATATTTTTGTTCCAATTATTGTATGGGTGTTATCTTGTCCCTCTCACATATGTTAAATATTCCATATTTTTGCTATCCTATTTGTTGTAAAAAAAATACTGCAATGAATATTTTTAAACTAAGGCAATATTTCAAATTCAATGGTAAATTTTGAGTTAGTTTAGTACCTATCAATTAAAGGGAGCAAAAGTAATATCTGGCTTCATTCATTTCTCCAAATGTTTAAAATGAGAGACTCCAAAAATTTCTATCATACTGTAATTTTAATGGTTTCAATAAAATTAATAGAAAATTATTACATTTTCTTTTAAATGAAATTAAATCTACTTTTTACCTAGCATCAGCATCACTTTGTCTTAGTTTTATTCATTTTAGGAGTTGACTTTACAGCAAAGCAAAACATGGTAATCTCCCCTTCCCCTTTGCCAAAAAGCAGCCAGAAAATGACTGCAATTTTAGAAGTCTCCAGCAGATATTTGTTCTTTTGTTTTTGGAGAGTTTCAATGTTGGAATGTTTTTTTTTAAAAAAAAAAAAACTTGCTAAGTACAAGAAATCCCATTAAGTCCAGCAACAAGGATGATATAAAAATTAATTGACTGAGGTTAATTGGGAATATACCTGAAAAAGTGGCTACCTATATTGACAAGTGGTTTGACAACACAAGAAGAATGTGGAGATAACCTGGTTCTTGTAACTTCCTATCAATTAGCATTGTCTTCATCTATATTACACAGGGAGACTCTGGTGGAATCATAGGCCCACCTGGGCCTCCAGGTTCGAAAGGTGACACAGGGCCTCCAGGATTAAGTCTTCCAGGAAAACCAGTAAGTATCATTATGTATTCTATTGCAGAAAAGATTATGAAATCAACAGAAGAAAAATTCCAACCTCAAGTGGAATTATCAAGCATTGCATATACTATTTCGTTCAGGACAAGCAATGTTATGTAGAGTTCAGAAAGGAGAAAGAAATTATATGTCAAAGAATTCAAAAGCAAAATTCAAATTCAAAATTCAAAAAGAATTCAAAATTCAAATTCATAAGAAAAAGGAAAGTAGTTTTCACGAACACTATTTATTATATCTCTCCCTATCTTTCTATTCTTGCAAGCCATCCTTTCTTCCACCATCACCATGTCCATACAACATTTCATGCAGCTTTGGGACAACCATGACCTGGATGATTGAGAATTTTCATAAACACAATACCTATTGTTCTTTTACCCAGCATTGAGTATTTTCAAAGATATGCTTGTGTAACTTAGAGCCATGAGTAATGAGCCTTTTGAAAAGATCTCTCTGTGGCAAATAGATGCAGATAACTCAATTTTGTAAGCTATTCAGTTCTACACTTTTCTAGACTTCCCCCACCATGATTCCCTTTGTTACTTCTCATAAATAATTAGCTCATCAATTATTGTGAAATTAAAACAGTAGTGAATAATTATCATTATAAGATATCTTATTTGGTTTTGCACAATTTAAGACACACCTGTGTCTTAAATTAGATTTTTTTTCCTGTCAATTTAAGAATTCTTATTATTTTCTAATTACACAAAAATATTTATTTATTTCACATATTTGAACTGCCCATCTTCCTCATGGAGGGTCTCTGGGCAGTGTACAATAAATATTAAAATACAAAAACAGCATATAAAACTTAAATTAGAAAATTTAGAATTTGAAAGGAGGCAAGGATGATTAAGATCTGCTACAACTAGTTCAAAAGGTGAAGAAGGGCTCTCAGGGCACCAACCAGCCCCACAGCTCCTCTAAGCTCCCCAAATGAGGCTGCGGAGCCATGTTTTAACTCCTTTCTGGAAGGCCATAAGAGTGGGGCTTGTCTCACTTCCGGGGGCGGGGGGAGTATTCCATAGGTCAGGAGCAAGGGCAGAGAAAGCTCTCTTCCTAGACCTCACCAGTTGAAGTTATTTAACTGACAGCATCTGCAACATACCTTATCTGCCAGATGGATGGATTGATGTATTGGAAAAAAAGACAGTTCCCATAGGTAGCCTGGTCCTATGTCATGTATGGCTTTATAGGTCACAACCAACCCGTTAAATTGGACCCCAAAGCAAACTGGCATGCAATACAATTCATGAAGCAAAGATTTTACATGCACCCTTCTTGGGGTATCCAGAATTGCTTGTATGGCCTCATTCTGGCCTAATATACAAAGTTTTCTCTCTTCATCTCTCCCCCCCCCATTTTAGGGATTACCTGGCATTCCTGGGACAATAGGTCCACGAGGGCCTAAGGTAGGGAAAGTCTATTCTAATGCTATATTTTAATTGTTTGGAGTCATGCTTTTATTCCAAGTTTTTTTTTAAACAAAGGCTTGTTCTTTTATCAGGGAGAAAGAGGGCTCCCTGGGGTACAAGGTCCTCCAGGAGAGATAGGGTCAGCAGGGAATGGAACCCCAGGACTACCTGTAAGTACAAAATTGGTTTTGTGCTCCTTTCACCCCGTTATTAACATGGATGTTTTTCTGTAATTGCTTCATTGATGCAACACGGATGGCAACTCTACCTGTAATGTATGATTGTGTGTGTGTATTTTTCTTTTCCTCTGTAAAGAAATGATAAAATGGGTCTTGGTTGATCCCACTTCTACACTTGCTAGCATGTCTGAATAGAATGACTAAATAAAGTTGTTCCTGTTTGGGTTTTCTGACTAGCAAGGGAATGGAGACAAAGGAATTATGTATTGCTGCCTAGCAAGGCAATTGTTCCTGTCTCTTCCCAGAGTGCAACTAAGCCAGAAGCACAGTTCCACACATATCTACTTAGGGATAAAAATGCCTTTGGGTCATATTATTCTCCCAAGCATGTCATTTGAAGTGGAGTAGTTTTGGAATTTTTTCTCTCTGTTATTTTATACAGTTATGAATGTCATGTTTTGTATATTTTACATTTGCATTTAAGTCTTAAATCAGAGAATAAACTGTTCTCTTCAGCAAGGGTTCTTAAATTCCAGAACCCCCTAAAAGAAAAGATGAATTTTTGTAACTATCTCACGTCAATGTAAATAAGTAATAGCTCAGTAAACAATAATTTAAAAAACTGCTAGCAGTTTTTGACAGATGGTCTGAGGCTATAGGTATTTTGATAGCTCTCTTGCTATGCCTGTAGAGTTTGATTATTCATCCTCTAAGTTGCTAATAACTACACAAAGAGTCTTGAGAAATATCTTGAGAAACTTTACTCAACAGTAAAATGTTAATAGGGATGCATATGAAAGGAGTGCATAGGTGGGTGGGTGGGTGGATGGATGGATGGATGGATGAATAGATGGCTAGATGGATGGTAAAAAAAATTATTCCTCCCTCACTTACAAGGAGCCATGTCTTCAGAGTAGAGTGCCGCATTGCAAAGATTTGCAGAATCTCTAAGTGGAGCAAGAAAAACTCCATACTAAGATCTCTGAGGGAAATTTTCAATCTGGATGGATGGTACTAAATTAGGCTCAACAATGATCTGACTGGTAAAAGCAGCTTCCTATCATGATTTCCAATATCATATTCTGCTGTAATCAACAGATCTGACAGAAGAATCTCAGCCTTAAGTAAAACATTTGTGCTGATGAATAACCAGACATGAGATCCATATCTGGACCTCATTGGATTTTTTACTTGGGCAAGTTTTCAATAGCAATAATAACCCCTTTTTTTGACGCAGATGAAGATGAGGACGATGATGATGATTGTATTCACTCATTGCTTTGTTTTTCAGGGTCTTAAAGGGCCTCCTGGGACACCAGGATTCCAAGTAAGATATTTCATATGAAATTTGGGTCAATATTTTTATTGTGCTTACTATTGTGCAAGTCTTCCTTGATACTGATGCTCCAAATGTTCCTTCTGTAGGGACCAAGAGGGCCTCCTGGATTACCTGGGACTCCTGGAACTCCTGGCCTTGATGTAAGTACTAATAAATACATGATAGTAATAACTTCTTGAACAAAAGCAATACAACAACAACAAACTCTGCCCTGTTTTTATGCACATTTAGGGTATTCCGGGACGAGATGGAAAGCCAGGAATCCCAGGCCCTCCAGGTGACCCAGTATGTATATAAACTAACTAGACTCTCTTACACTGAAGGCAATCGCTAAAATTTGAATACAGATAATCCTCAACTTACAACAGTTCATTTAGTGACCTTTCAAAGTTACAATAGCACTGAAAAAAGTAACTTATGACCACTTTTCACATTTACAGCCATTACAACAACCTGATCAAAATTTAGGTGCTTGGCAACTGACTCATTTTTACAAACCTTGCAGTAGCAATGTCCCATGGTCATATGATCACTTTTTGTGATCTTCTGACAAGCAAAGTCAATGGGGAAGCCAGATTCATTTAACAGATGCATTACTAACTTAATAACTACAGTGATTAGTTATTGACTTAGCAACTGGCAAAAAAGATCATAAAATGGGGCAAAGTTAACTTAATAACTGTCTCACTTAGCAGCAGAAATTTGGGCTCAATTGTGGTTGTAACTTGAGGACTACATACATATACATACATACATACATACATACATACATACATACATACATACATACATATATATATATATTCTTAAGTTTTCGCGGGTACTTACATGTATAGCATTCAGCTTTGTTCGGGTATTTTCCCACGTCATAATAGTGGTGCTTTTAAAGTTGTAGCAACGTTTCAGCAGAATCTCATCTGCCATCATCAGGCTTTTGTATAGTGTTCGTCTGTGAGTTAGACTTTTACAGTGGTTTCAGATTTAAATTTGGGGCAGCCTATTGCTGTGCCAGAATGGTTTTTTTCTTCATCCTGATTGGTTGAGAGTCTTGGTCTGTGTTTATTGGTCTTGGAGTTTGCTGTGTTCTGCTTCTAATATCTTCTGTCTGTTTTTTTGGCTCTTTTTGTATCTTGATTGGCTGGCAACATTGTGTTACTTTATTGGAGGCCTTTAGTGCAGCTTGGCTCGGGTAAATGGACGCTATCATTAGTTAGGAAGCTGGGTTTCATCTGGGTGCCTGGTTGGGGTGTGTTTGAGCTGGAGGTATCAGGGGGATCTGTTTGTGGCCAGGTGTTTGCCTGGCTTGTGGTGTGGAGATTTTTTGTTTGTGAGTGCAGGCTTCCAAATGATTGACAGCCTGGTGGAATCATCTCTTCTGTGTATATATATATCTATATCTATATCTATATCTATATCTATATCTATATCTATATCTATATCATATATATATATATATATATATATATATATATATATATGGATCTTTGGTTATTCGGGTTTTCTCCCGCGGGAGAAAACCCGAATAACCAAAGATCCACATACAAATACCGCGAGAACCTCAGAAAATATATATATATATATATATATATATATATATATATATATATATATATATATATATATATATATATATATATATATATATAGGCATTCATGTTCAGAGTATTTTCACGCCATTGTAGTTGTGCTTTTAAAGTTTTAAAGTTGTAGCAACGTTTCGATACTGTATACAGAAGCCTGATGATGGCAGATGAGATTCTGCCAAACGTTGCTACAACTTTAAAAGCACAACTACAATGACGTGGGAAAATACCCGAACAAAGCTGAATGCCATACATGTAAGTACCGCGAAAACTTAAGAATATATATATATATATATATATATATATATATATATATATATATATATATATATATACACACATATACACACACACACACACATATATATATATATAACCTCAGAAAACTATATATACATATATATATATATATATATATATATATATATATATATATATATATATATATATATATATATATATATATATATAAATATATATATATATATAATATATATATATATATATATATATATATATATATATATATATATATATATATATATATATATATATATATGTTTTCTTAAGTTTTCGCGGTACTTACATGTATGGTGTTGCTTGTTCGTATTTCACGCATTGTAGTTCTTTTAAAGTTGTAGCAACGTTTCAGCAGAATCTGAACCAGACGGACACAATACAGAAGCCTGATGATGGCAGATGAGATTCTGCTGAAATGTTGCTACAACTTTAAAAGAACTACAATGACGTGGGAAAATACCCGAACCAATCCATATATAATATATATATATATATATATATATATATATATATATATATATATATATATATATATATATATATTCAATTATTTACATTTGAAGAGTTGAAAATATCTTTGAATCAATTCCTTAAATGATCCCTACATTGCTAGAAAAGATATAAACTGAGATAACCCCCATAACTCCTCTTTTAAAGGGCTCCTAAATATACCATATGAACAACTACAAAAATTAGCGTTATTCAGAATGTCAAATTCCTTGTCTCAAATCCTCCCAAAGAGCTGGGAGGGATTTGGAATAATTCAGATTTGGGTTAGAAAGAGAAATTGGGAAAACTGAAGAATTTCAGAAGAATTTTTTCCTCACTCTCTCTGCAACTCTTTTCCTAGGTTTTTTGAGGATATTTAATGTAAAGTCTCCCTTGCAGGCATCTCTTCCAAGGTTTCCTCTATTAAAAAAATAATTCTCATAAACTGCCCCCAGTTGAACTGAACCTCCTGCTAAGATAGTCCAAATGCAGAGTTCTTTCCTTCTACCAAGGACTTGTCCCATTGTCTCAGTCCTAATAAAACAGGAAGAAAAGTAGCAATGATGGGCTTCACAAATTGGAAGCATAAAGGGAAGCTGTGTAACGGTGTGGTCTTGCCCATGGGAATAGTTTTAGTAGGAAGCTCACTTTTAGGGACTAAAAAAGCCAAACCTTTAGATATAAAAATTGAAAAGGAGAATATAAGGAAAAATGAGAATGGCCAAACAGATTTCAAAACAAGTAAATATAGGCAACCCTATAGAATTATGTATTCCATCATTCATAAGGCTTCAGTCTATGTAGATTCTCAATCATCCAGGTCATGCATTCAAATGACAAAGACTAGAGTTTAGCAACTAGCCTTCATTTCTCTTTTTCTTTCTTCTTTTTCCCTTGGTCATCATTGTTCAGTTTTAAAGAATTTGGTGGATGATTGAAAGCCAGCCTCCTTGGGGACACTGCCAGTCCATCTCTAATGTCATGGTTCTAGCTAATTATGAAAATCATTACCTAGCAACTGAATTACTTTCCTAGATACTTCCCCTAAGTTATTCAGTTTGGCCCATACAATCAACAATAGAGTTCTGAAAAGCAGCATTAAAAGAAAAGAATCAATGTAAATAACAATAAAATCTCACAACAATTTATATAATGCCAGGTTAAATTCAGATTGCTTTCTGCAATTATTGATCATCTTTCCCAATGTCAAAAATATGGAACAAACTGCATACCTTATTAACTTTAAAAACAGTGCTACATTTTAATATAAGTAAATTATCTGAACAGATGGAATAAACAAATACAGTAAAAAAAAACAAACAATGTGTTTTGGGTTCATGTAAGCACAAATCTAACAGTGTGTTTAATTACAGGTTGCTCTTCCTCTCCTTGGTGATATGAGTACTTTATTCAAGGTAATTGCCTTTTTGTAGCCACTCTAACCAATTTTTTAAAGACACATTTTCATAGGCTAGTTGTTTTGGGTCCTTTTAGTCTTATCAGTCTTTGGCATGCACTAGTCTCCTAGTCATATACAGTAGGTGGCATGATGATTAAAGGCAATGGCAGATCTATATCAATGGCCCTCTTTATTCATAATTCACCATCCACAATTTTTATTAATCATGAATGGTAAGTCAACCCAGAGTTTATTATTTAGGTAAATTTAGAGTTTCATGTGCCTGTGTTTTTTAGTCCTTCTTCTGTTTGTAGCATGACTTTGTTTCTTTTCTCCCCCCTCCCCACTTTCCATTCAATCATGGCCAATTGTCAGGAAATACGACTTCAGCAATAGAGTGGTCAATGTCTGGAATACTCTACCCGACTCTGTAGTTTCTTCCCCAAACCCCAAAAACTTTAACCTTAGACTGTCTACTATTGACCTCACCCCTTTCCTAAGAGGTCTGTAGGGGGCGTGCATAAGCGCACCAACGTGCCTACCGTCCCTGTCCTATTGTTTCTCTTATTCTTCTTTTATTTTTCTTATATGTACCCATTTCATGTATTCACAACTATGTATACACTTATACTTATTATCTTGTAAACAATTGGCAAATCAAATAAATAAAAATAAATAAATAAATAAATTGTCAATGACCCTACAGTTTTCTTGGCAAGGTTTTTCAGAAATACTTTGCAGTTGCCTCCTTCCTAGGGCTGAGAGAAAGTGACTGGCCCAAGGTCACCTAACTGTCTTTGTGTCTCACTTTCTTTCAGTTTCTAGCCTGATGTCTTAACCACTACACCAAACTGAAACATTATATTTCTTTTATAGAAATATAAAATGACTATTTTTTCTGCACATATAACATCCATGCATTTTCAAAGTCTTGTTATCTAAAGTTTTGTTTTAGCAATTTTTTACAGAAGTTCCCTGAGTAATGAAGGCCCTCTTCTTAAGTTTGACATTTAATGCTATTCTTATATTTATCACTTCTAAAACAAAAATCCAAAATAAGGCAACACTCTGCTTCACAAGATCTATCTTAGAAAAATAATCATCAAGGCTTTTGATATTTTGATCAGAATGTTTTTCTCAGAAGAGAAAATGCAATATTGCAGACTTATCATAGGCAAGATCTTGAAGTCAGGAAGATATATCTAGTATTATGTCCTGTGCGAATACATTCTCCAAAGCTACGTTTTTGTTTTGTTTTTTTAAAAAAACCTTTACCATTGTCTTTGTGCCATTAAGGGAGATCCTGGTCCAAGAGGTCCCCCAGGAATCCCAGGAAGAGAAGGGTCAAAGGTGAGTTCCTCATGTGAGCTTGTTAAAATGAAGTTTGATAATTTGTGGATTTTATTTAATTATACATGCAAGGTTGTTGCTTTTTGAAGTTGTAAATATATTGTTATCACTACCAGAAATAATCAACATTTTTGCAGATTAAAAGATCATGTGCATCCCACATTCCTGCACGTCCCCCTCAGAATAAGTGACTAGTCCTAATTGGTCCTCTCTTCTGGAAATGGCATAGAAGCTTTTAATTAAAGAGATGGCTGCACAGGAGCAGAATTTATGAAGGAAACATAATAAGAAAAGGAATCTGGGCAAGGCAATAGACTTTTCAAGTTCACAGATTTTACACTTTGACCTGATTTCAAAATAACAATGTCTGACCTACACGAGTCCTCTGAGTTGCAATAGTGGTAGTCCTACTAGTTTATTGTTGGACTCATTTGATTAGACTCCTCAGTCTGGTTCCTTGATTTAACATGGACAAATGATTTTTTTAAAAAAATTACTTTCTACTTAATGTTGCACTTTACAGAAAACGCAGGAACAATGAAGTACCAAGGAGAATTCCTGTACAAAATTATCTTGAACATTTTTAACAGCTGATTCATATATACAGAGTGATCTCTCTTACTCTGTCAATGCTGCAGTTCGATGAAAATTAAACAGTTCTCTTGAATTTAGTAGGATTCAACTCCAAGTGTTTATTGGATTACAAAATGTAAATGTTTATATGCATTTAAGCTATCATTGATGGTGCAGTTGTTAGAGTTGTGGAACAAGGAGTATGTTACAATCTCTGCTGTGCTATTTTAGCATCCATTACTTGAAACTGTTTCCTTTTAATAAATGTGTTTTATAAACCAGGTCATGTATATTTTCTTTGTCCCAAGGGGAGCAAAGGGGAACGTGGATTTCCTGGTCTTCAGGGAGAGAAAGGTGATGAGGTATGAAGATCTACTCCTGCTGTAACTAGAATAGTTTTCCTATTAGTGCTACCCTTGTCATCTTCCAAGTCTTCATTCTAGGATTTCAGGCATTTGATTTAACAAGCCTTGCTGCTGTCACTGCCACATCTATTAACCCTCTCACTACAACCCTAGGAAGCAAGACATTTTTGACATACAGAAAGCATTTCTCCACCATCCATTCCTCACAAAGTGAATTTACTTCATGCTTCCCCCGCCTCCTGCAAAAAAAATGATTTTCCTTATTCATATTACTGAGTGCAAAAAATCTCCTCTGCCTAAAAAAACATGACTGCAGGTTCAGGGATTCCCACATGACCAAGGATCTTTCAGATAAAGGGATTTTTAATGAGTGGATGTTTTTTTCCCAAAAAACATTTTTAAATTAGGAAATTTAAATGGAAGGTTATTTCTTGCTTTCAGTTGAATAAATCATCTCTTGATGAATAACATGCCTTTTCTCTAAATCTCTTTCTGTTGGATCTGGAGGAGTGGGCGCAATAACGGAGACGAGGCATCGATAGTGACTCAATTTAACTCTTTAATAGTGACTTCAGAACAGAGCAACAACAAGGGCAGCAGCAGCTCTTTTATAGAGCTAGCTGCTGTCACAACAACCAATGACTTTGAAGTAACCGCTCTAAAAGCGTCCAATCGGCGATGGCCCATTGTCAGCCAATCAGATCAGCCAGAATCGGCCAATCACGATTCGCTTATCCGCGGGCCAATCAGAAGTGCAGGCTTACAAGCCTGCTGCTGAAGTAAGCTAGTATAGTTTTTGACGAATGAGTTTATTTAGTTCGTAACACCCCTCCCCCCTAGGTTCCATCTGAGGGGTGGGGTGACATATTCTCATAAGTAGGCAGGCCGTTTCACCTGTCTATTCGATTTTCGCTGTTCCACCGGTTTCTGCTCTGGCGCTGGCTCCGGTGGGCTGTTTGTAGAACCGGGTGGCGAAAACGGTTCCACTATTCCGCTCAGGGACTCAGGGCTGTCCTCTCTGTTGTCATCCGGGCTCCCTGGACTGGCTTCTATGGCCGGGCTGCTTTGTGGCGAAACAATCACCCGGCTCGGTCCACCTCCGGAAGGTGAGTATCCCATGGTTGGCTGTGAAGACTGCTGGGTGTCAGTTAGTGGGTTGTCTGCTATTTCTATTTCGGCCCCCTCGATTTCCCTCCCCCCTCAGTTTGCGATTCAGGGGTTGAGATAGGTTTAGGTGCCAATCGGGAACGAAGTTGGTCTATATGGCGCTTCCATAATTTCCCATCGCTAGTTTGTAGACGGTAAGATCTGGGGCCCGTAATTTGAGTTATAGTAGCGGGGACCCACAATGGATCACCCGCAAAGTTTTTCGCGAAGACTAAGTCGCCTACCTTGAACGCACGACACTTGCTGCTGGAACCGCAAGGTTTTTCTGGCGTGTAGGTTGGGTGTAGGTGATCGAGGTGTGAGCGAAGTTTCCAGCCCATCAGAAGTTCGGCCGGGGTTCTGTTTGTGATGCTGTGCGGGGTGATGTGTTGGAGGAGAAGCATTTGGGTTACTTTGTCGTCAATGTCTCCATGTTCCATCTTGTGCAGGGTCTTTTTTATGAATTGGACCATGCGCTCAGCCCTGCCATTGGCCGCAGGGTGAGCCGGCGAAGTTAAGGCATGGCGGATTCCCCGGTCGGCTAGGTACTGTTCAAAGGCTAGGGCAGTGAATTGGGGACCGTTATCCGAGACTAAAATGTCAGGCAATCCGTGCGTAGCAAATAGTCTATTTAATTTTTTAACG
Organism: Notechis scutatus; assembly: GCF_049901735.1. NCBI lineage: Eukaryota > Metazoa > Chordata > Lepidosauria > Squamata > Elapidae > Notechis > Notechis scutatus. The sequence continues at coordinate 121,814,677 of NC_142009.1, read as the reverse complement.
ACGGCTTCTGTGGTGGTGCTCTTCATTTTGTGGACTTCGAGCCAGTTGGAATAGGCATCCACAGTTATGAGAAAAGTGTGTCCCTTGGTGGGTCCCGCAAAGTCAATGTGGATGCGGGACCAGGGACCACAAGGTGCGTCCCATTCAGTTGGAGGTGCCTTCGGTGGGGTAGCGTGGATTTCCTGGCATTTGTTGCATGTGGCTACCCAGGCTTCTATCTGTTTATCGATACCTGGCCACCACACATAACTTCTTGCCAATGCCTTCATTCGCACGATGCCTGGATGACCATCGTGCAACAGTTTTAGAATGGTGTGTTGTAATTTTTTTGGAATGACGACTCTGTCTCCCCACAAGATGCAGCCCTTCTGGTAAAACAGTTCCGTCTGTCGATGTTTGAAAGGCGCGAAGGTTTCGTTGGGTTCGTTGTCAGGCCAACCTCGTTCCACCCAGCTGAGGACTCGAGCGAATACAGGATCCTTTTTTGTTTCCGCGGCGATGTCTCGTGCAGTCAGGGGTGGTGCAGGGAGAGTTTCGATTTGGAGTGCAGTTAAAGTTGGAGCTGGATCGTCTATGGCTTCCGGTAGCGGAGAACGACTCAAGGCGTCAGCGTGGGGAATGGCTTTCCCCGGGCGGTGTTGCAGTTGATAATCGTATGCGGCTAGAAACTCTGACCAACAGGTCATTCTGGGTGATAAGATGTGGAGAGTTGGTTTGTCTCCCGCTAAAATGCCAAGCAATGGCTTGTGATCGGTTATTATGGTAAACGGTCTGCCATATACATATTCATGGAAATGTTTAATAGCGGATACAATAGCGAGAGCCTCTTTATTGAGTTGGCTGTAGTTTCTTTCAGTCTTCGATAAAGTTCGTGAAAAGAAAGCAATAGGTGCTTCATTTCCGTTTGGTAGGACATGACTCAAGATGGCTCCTACCCCAAATGGTGAAGCGTCGCAGGTGACCGCTAAAGGCAAAGTCTCGTTATACTGCATTAATACAGCGTCTGAGGTTAAGAGATCTTTTACTTGCTGGAATGCTTGTTCTTCCCGATGTCCCCAGACCCAGGAAGCCTTCTTGTCGAGTAGTCTATGTAGGGGCTCAGCTACAGTCGCCTTTTGGGGCAAGAAGATGTTATAAAAGTTAATGAGTCCTAGGAAGGCTTGGAGGTCTGTTTTATTCCTGGGTCTTGGGGCGTTTTTTATTGCCGTTACTTTTTTCTCAGTGGGATGGATTCCCTTTTTGTCAAGAAGGTACCCCAGGAATTCAACCCTCTCCGTACAAAGTTGACACTTGTCTTTTTTTACTTTCAAACCGGCGTTTTTGAATTTCTGAAGAACCGTTCTGAGTCGTTTCTCTAATACGTCTTTAGTGGGGGCAGCTATCAATACGTCATCGAAATAAGGCACGAGACTGCCTTGTAGCAGTCTCTCCATCAGGCTTTGGAAAAATGCCTGGTGCTACACTCACTCCGAACTGGAGTCTATTACATTTAAACGCACCTCTGTGCGTGACTATAGTCTGGGCCTCAGCGGTTTCTGCATCTACGGGTAGTTGCTGGTATGCCTGGGCGAGGTCCAATTTTGCAAATATTTTTCCGCCACCCAGGGAGTGAAGAAGATGTTGGACCACAGGTACCGGGTAAGCACTCTGCTGAAGCGCGTGATTTAGGGTGGCCCGGTAATCCCCACAAATTCTTATCGATCCATCGGGGTTGAGGCTAAAAGATATGGGGGATCCCTTGTACTTGCCTAGCTTCTCAGTGAACACGTCCTGGAATTCCTGGATGAGGGCCGCTTCCCAATCGCTGTTCCCGGTCTGGTGAATGCCAGCTAGTTCAATTCCCAGTGGAGCGAACCACTGTAACCCCAACAAGCTGGGTCGGTCTCGATCGACGATGGTAATAGGCAGAGTTGCGGTGTGGTCCCTGAAGGACACCTGGACGTGGCGGGAACCGGCAACGGGAATCCTGTTTCCCTGGTAGTCCCGTAATATGATTTTTTGGATGCTGAGGTCCTGGCGACGGATGTCAGGGATCAGCTGCTTGAAGGTTTTCCATGAGACCATTGATAGTGACGACCCCGAGTCTACTTCCATTACGCATGGACGATTCTCAATGGCGACCTTCACTCGGATCTTTCTTGCATCCAAGGGTGATGCGTGACCAATGGTAATGGTTTGATGCGCCTCTTCTCGCCTAGCTGATGCAGCAGGCGCTCGATTTCTGTAGTGATAGTGGTTCCATTGGTGATTCAGACGGTCCTGATTTACAGGTGGGCTGCCCGTTCTTCGGATTGGGCTTGACGCTCACTTGCTTCTGCAAACCTTTGCGATGTGGCCCCTCTTTCCACAGGAACGGCAGAGTGCGTCGAGGAATTTGCAGTCCGATCGCGGGTGATTGGCCCCGCAACCGGCACATTGACGTGCAGGTTTCTGGCTCTTCAGGTCTCGTTGGTCGTGCTCTGACCTGTGTCGGTTGACCTCTTCTTCCTCACCATCAGACGAGGATTCGAGGTCTTCATGGTGAGCCGTTGTTGAGTGCCTCTCGGAAAAAGGCATAGTGTCACTGGCGAGTTGGCGGAGCGGTGCGTTGGTGCGGCGCATTTGAGCGGCCGACTTCCTGGTTGCTTCTGCTGCAGTAGCATCGGCGATGACATCTGCGAGGTCGATGTCCCCTTTAGCCATGATCTTGCTCTGCGCAGTGTGGTCATCTAATCCCAGAACTATGCGGTCTCTCATGGCTTCCTCGAGGTTTGCGAAACCACAGAGGCCTCCCAGGTTCCGGAGGTCCGCGATGAAGTCCCCAACGCTCTCGTTTTTCCGTTGGTCCCTCTGGTAAAATTCGTGCCTTCGGATAAGCATTGGTACCGCAGGTGCATAATGAGCTCGGAGGATCGGTGCGAGGATATCCCAATCCATTGTTTTAACTTCTGCTGGTTTAGCAAGTGCCTTAGCCATTTTAAAAACGGCAGGCCCGCAATGGGTCAGGAAGATCGCTCGTTTCTTGCCAGGCGCAGCGTCTTTCAGATTGTTGGTCTCCAGGAACATCTGGAACCTGTCTATATACGAGTCCCAGTCTTCGTTAGCTGGGTCAAATGGAGCGGGTGGTATGGCGCCGCTGGCCATCTTGCCGTTGTTGGCGCGCTCTTAACCACGTGCTCTGTTTGGTACTCAGCGAGTGCTCAGTCAGCTCTATCGTCTCCGCATCCCACCCTCGTCGCCAGTGTTGGATCTGGAGGAGTGGGCGCAATAACGGAGACGAGGCATCGATAGTGACTCAATTCAACTCTTTAATAGTGACTTCAGAACAGAGCAACAACAAGGGCAGCAGCAGCTCTTTTATAGAGCTAGCTGCTGTCACAACAACCAATGACTTTGAAGTAACCGCTCTAAAAGCGTCCAATCGGCGACAGCCCATTGTCAGCCAATCAGGTCAGCCAGAATCGGCCAATCACGATTCGCTTATCCACGGGCCAATCAGAAGTGCAGGCTTACAAGCCTGCTGCTGAAGTAAGCTAGTATAGTTTTTGATGAATGAGTTTATTTAGTTTGTAACACTTTCCATTTTTTTCCTGCCTTTAGTCCATCAGCCTGTCTTTTTCTTCATTTCATTCTCTCCCTTTTTTCCCCCTTTCTTCCTCTTTTTTCCCCTACCTCATTCTGTTTGCTACCTGTTTCTCCTCTCTCTATAAAGGAGAATAGTGGATTTTGCAACATTGTGTAATTGGCCATGTCTCCACTTGGTAGCTGAACAGCTATAGCAATAGCACTTAGACTTATATACCGCTTCACAGTGCTTTACAGCCCTCGCTAAGCTATTTACAGGGTCAGCATATTGCCCCCAATAATCTGGGTCCTCATACAAGGGCTAATCATATATACCTTGACAACTAGCTTATCAGAATAAATTTGCTTTGGGGAAAACACCATATTTAATCGATTTTAATAAAAAAAGTGAGCAGAGGCTTAAATACAGTTTCATCTGTATACAACTATGAATGCCTTATGCTCCAATGTCCATTAGCAAAGATTAAAAAATATATAGCAATAATGGCATTATGTAATATAGCACCAATATAGCAGAAACCTGTTCAATAAAATAGGAAGAATTATTTCAAATTCACCGCAGGCAAGCAATTATATTTATATATTTGGGTGTTTCACAGTATCCTTATGGGGTTCCTTTACAATGCAATCAAAGAAACTGCAATAGCAAAAAAAATCCAGACACCTGACGTCAAGCGATTCTTAACAATACTTTACTCTTCAGAGTAAAGAGCAAAAGGCAAAGCCAAATAAAAGGGCTGGTTTATAATTGGCAATTAGATTTTTAAGAGACTCCAGAGTGAATGCAAATCTTTTTATTAGATCGGTAGGGTGCCACCCGGACACATTTGGTTTCTGAGCAAGAGTCACACTGCTACACAGATGATAAGCTTCTTAGGCAATCTAGCACTCTTGAGTGATTCTCACATTCTATCACACAGCCAGAGGCTAAATTAATCCTTTATCCAGGACAGCAGATTGTATCTGAACAAAATATAGTTTCAAAATCAGCAAAGCAGGGTTGTACTTTAAGTCAATCTGAAAATGTTTCTGGTTCCACTGATCTTTGAATAAACCTCACAGGAAAATTTTGAGAGTATACATGTACTAGAAATGGATTCTTTTCCCAGGCCGAAAGGGAGAATTAAAGTATGGTATCAAGAAACATGTTCTATTTCCAGATTTTTTAATGTTTCTTCAATATTCTCTTTTATTGTATATTCAGTTTTATTGTAGACTTGAATTAGTACCTGCTTTTTTCCCTATGTGTTTAGGAACCTTCTTACCAATTAGTATAATGTTTGATTCATCCAAACTAATTGTGTATAGAAAATATTTACTGCTATATAACTGCATTTTCTATATATTTAGGTAAAGATTGTTGGCAATGATTTAAACAAATATCACAGACACCCAAGCATAGTTCACATATTCCCATTCTCATATTTTGATTTATTTCAGGGCCTTCAAGGAATTCCAGGGCTACCTGGTGTGGTAGGACCACCAGGACCTTCTGTAAGTATTTGATTTTATATTTGCCAGTGAAATCTTGCAGCCTAACAACTTGACAGCTGCTGCTCAATGTTCTTCTCAATATGACTTGAAAGATGATTTGCTAAATTGAGTGAAAATAATTGTACTTGATAGGTTACAGAAAAAGGAAATATCTTAGTTGGTTCCTTGCTAAGCAGGGTCAGATCTGGTTGGTACTTCAGTGGGGATCAGTAGGAATGTAGAATGGCTGTAACAGTTTTAATAACATCTCAAAAGAAGATATGAGCAAGGGATTTCCATGTTATTTTGTAATATAAAAAGAACATCTCATGATTCCTAAACATGTTAACGGTATTGGAATTTAAACAAATAATGCAATAACTTGAAAGAAAATATTGCTTGTAAACTTTGCAGTAATTGCAATAAAATGGTGGTCATATCCCTAATTCTCTTTTAGTAGAATTGTCAGTCTTACACTGAGATGAGTTATATGAAATGCATTATCTGCAAAAGGTACACTCTACATTGTTGGTTTTGGTTTATATCTGATATGTCAGATGAAATAAAATACATGTTTAAATAAATAATTGCACAAAATCATTTCTTTAAGATTACTTTCCAAAAGCACAGCTTTCAAACTCTAAATGTTATGACATTAAATTCTTTTGTTTTGTGTAATTTCTTTGTTTTACAGGGCACAATAGGAAGATCTGGACATCCTGGTTCACCAGGAACAAAAGGCGAGAAGGTCTGCTACTCTTCACAGTACACACATACCCCTCTAAAAGCATTTTTGTTGTTTCTACTTAATTTCTTCTTAGTTAAATAAATTAATTCCAGGTACACCCTTTAACATTATTGAGATTGAATCTTTCATTTTATAGAAATTCGAAGATGGATTTGTGGTTTTACATAGTTTGCATAGCTATACAAAGAAAGTAATAACTAAATTTGTTAGAGCGTTTTCACATAGAAATATTTTAAAATGCTATTTCTTATCTCAGTGGTAATTCCAAAAGTTCTTTGCACTTGACCCTCAATAAATATGGGCTCAAACATTGATTGTTCCTGATAGCAGAAATTGTAGTACTTCTGATCTCATCCTTTTGCTGAAAGTTTATGACTCACAATATGGTCATTTATCAACATGTAAACCCCAAAACTAACTTTTTAAACCTGTTTAAATAATTTCTTTGAAATGTACTAAGAATAGATGAGTTCATTAAAAAAAAACCTTAAGTTTGAAGTGTTCCGAGATTTTCAATGTCAACAGCATTCTCGAGACTCTCATAACCCACCTGTGGTTTAATGTTCTTCATTTGAGAATGAATGCCTTCTGCTACAACAATTTGTTTCATAGTACAGATTAATCACTATCAATGCCATCTTTTAAAATAGAGCAATGCACTTTCTTTTCATTTTTATATGCTGAATTTATATATTGCAGAGACAATTTGTCATAAAGTTTTTAGCATTGTGGAGACAATTTGTCACAGGGAACTGGTGGCAGTTATTTAGAAAAAATATTTTTATCTTCAATAAAATATCTCCATTTTTTTCAACTTTATTAACTTTAGTAATCTATCTGCCAAATTCTGTATCCTACAGTGAAGTACCGTAGTTACTGATAGTATATTACAGCACTCACATAAAGAATGTTGATTTGGTCTTTTTCTTCTGAATATATTTTTTAAAATGCAAGTAAAAGAATAGAATTAAGTTTTTAATTTGCATGGTAATTGTCCCCATGGTTAGATTAGAATATTTCTTAATCATTAAACTGAAGTGCAGAGAACTTTTTGAATTGCCACTGAGATAAGAGGTAGCATTCAAAAACATTTTATGTGAAAGAGCTCTAACAATTCTAAATATTGTTTACTTTGTACTACACATTTTAAATGCAAGTATTATCTGTGTATATTCTATAAAATCTTACTGGTCTCTGTGGAACAGGTCTTTTCAGAGTGTTATTCTTTTTTTGGTTTAGGGAAATGAGGGTGCTCCTGGGAAGCCTGGACCACCTGTAAGTAATTTGAATTCTCTTACAAGTGGCTGAAGTCCTAAAATATTTCATAGTATGATTTTAGTGGAATATATTCCCAAAGTTAGGGTAATATATCAACAGGAAAGGTCTGTATCAAGGAAAAACTGAATCTACTCTGGGGCTAGAATTAATTTCCTAACAGCTTCAATAGGTCAAATGTTATCAGTCCCTTTATTCCTAGAGAAATGCCTGGTCTTAACATGATCTGTTTCTGTAAGCAGAAACAATATCTTCCTGGAGAAAGATAGTCCATGGAATCAAAGCAGGGAAGTTCTCCCGTCTCATTCTTCATGGAGACCTTTTTTATGCAGCAACAAATGGAGAAATATTATTCAGTGATAGTCCTTGAAAATATTTGGATTATATTCTCCAATCATTTACTGCATAGAAAAAAAGGCTTTGGAGGTGGAAATGTCAATCTGTACAACTCCTTCAAGACTTTGCTTTTTGCATGGTCAAATGGAAGGCCATCTAAGTGCAAGCCAGAGTCATTCTGCCTCATAGTTTACCCTGCCCTGGAGAAAGCTAGAAAATTGGAGTAAGATGGCTTAGGAACAGGAGGGAACCTATAGGTTGATCCTGGAGATCCAGAATTTTCCCAAACCTGCTTTTTGGTTTAGGAGAATTTCTGTTTTCATATTGTTGTCTCAGAATATGTAGTGCTGATATCTTAGAAGGTATCAGGACTTATTCTGAGTTTTAAGGTTTCTCATTAATATATTCTTTTTACTTTTTCTTCAGGGTATGTCATATAGTGAAAGTAGTGGCATGAGCAGCTTATATAAACTACAGGTATTTCATAGCATGGAAAACATTTTTTTCTTGTTGAATGTATATCCTGTTTTTATTGATTAAAAATAGCAAAATGGAAAAGTTTTAATAGTTTACATTTTTAAAAAATCAATGCAGATCTTCTAAGAACTATCCACATCTTTTACATCTGAAACATATAGTATTCCATAACATAAAACACAAAATACTCTTACTCCACAAAAGATCAATTTAAAAAAGTAAGGCCAATGGCACTAAACTAACTATAAGTCATTTTACAAGATTTAAAATTTAATTTAATGTGAAGTCTTTTTTTCCCTTGCAGGGAAGTTCTAGTTATGCTGGTCCCCCTGGACCTCCTGTAAGTATGGCATTATTATAGTTTGATATTTATTATATATGAATATACATCCAAAGATTGCAATACTTTCTTGTTTCCATCCAGAAACAGGACTGATAACAAGAAAAACAGCATTTTGCATAGTAGTAATATTAACTAGCACCTAGATTCCACTTCATTTTGATGTCTTTCAAAGTATTTTTCAATGTGACATTATACATTTTTAAAAATTATGATTTTTGGCTTTTTTCCATGGAAGAAAAAAATGGTTGAAAAAATCAAATAATAAATCAGCATAGGTAGAGATGGTAAGCCTGTCAAGTCCAATGAGTATCATAATCTTGGTCCATGCAGTTTACAATTAGAAATAAAAACCAAGTTCAATTACTTTTAAAAAATTCAAAAGAGTTTAAACATGAAGATTATAATTTTATTTTTAAAATAGCATATTACTACATAGTACAGTCCTACACAATGAACTTCACTGGGTTGCAGTTGTCCTGATTCTATGACAGCATTCTGATACTGTATGTGCAGGCCTCCCACTTTGCCTGTATAAGTCCAATGTAGTTTTGTGTTCAAGATGTTGAATTCACACTGGGAGAGCCAGGATCTGGTCTATCCTCAGCTAAAGACTTTAGACTTTTGACAAAAAATGGAAAAGGGTAACCGAAATGCTACAGTATTGACAAAAATAAGTCTAGATCAAAAAGTATAGTGGAAGTTAAGCATCTTTTGGTTTCCCAAGAGCTTCTGGAGAAGGAAATCTTTAATATATTATTTGTCAGAAAAAGCTGCCAATTAAAAATAAAAACCATAACAAATAAAATAACTTCTGAAAAGAAGTTGTGATAACTTACCTAACAAATCCCCAGAACTTTTTCACTCAAAAAAAAGGAATGAAATGAAAATTTGAATTGGAATTGGTGAAAAATATCCCTCTAGAATCACCTCTTGTTTCTTATCAACCTGTAAAAAATTGACACAATTATAGTTGATGTAATTTTCTGATACATAATGAGATTATTGGAAACAGTTTCCAAGTATCTCTTTAATGACAGTTTTCCAACAAATTACATATATATGAGATTAATTAATTGAAAAGATAAACACAGAATTTTTCATTCAGATAGATCAGATAATGGATAGCAGTAAAAATGCTTTTTTAGTAATTTACTGAGAGTATTTACATCAAGACAAATTCGTTGTGTGTCCAATCACACTTGGCCAATAAAGTATTCTATAGTTTAGATTTGTTGATGACAGTAAAATAAATGAGGATTTATTTCAAAAGAAAGAAATCATAGGAATGAGTAATGTTTCATAAGCAAGCATTTGATAAGAATAGTTGAGTACAGCACTGGAGAGGTTTCTACAAAGAATAATAAATATTATGATCTATATAAAGGCCAGGCCTGTCAAGACAATATTATTCTCAAGATTTGGGTTTTTTACTGTTTACTTTGAGTGGCTGCTTTGGGAAATATTTTGACACATGCTTTTGAAGTGAAAAATTGACTTTATCAATATTTAACTGAGGAAAGGCATGTAAGTTTATTATCAGTGATTTCAAGGATCGCTGCTAGGATATTTAACTAATATTTTTGTGAAACTGAACACTCAACATTTCACTGCAAATTGATATAATATTCTTCAATATATTAAAGTCATTTATTAGGAAAATTGAATTGTAGAAGTATTAAATGTAAGATGCCAAGGTAAACATGTTTCTATTTTAAAATAATGTATTGAGAGCAATAAGATATAAAGAATTGTATTTTAAGTTTTCTCTGAGATTGTATTTTAACAATCATTTCTCAGATGCAGCTACAATATACATTTTTTTACTTGGAGATGGAGCCTATTCATTGCTAAACAGATTCATTAGTACCCAGAAGGAGTAATTGATAGATATCTTTTCTGGCATTTCTTTTAAAAAAAAAGTCCTGTCAGATTTTCTCCTTGAATTTTAGATCAATGTGCCAAATGATTACAGAAAATTATATCAGAAGATTGGAACCTTGATTCCATTTGAAGAACCTATTTGTCCAGATTTCTACAATTGCTGCTAAAAAGAACAAATATTGATCCAAAGTGAAATGAGAATTAAGGGTGGTTCTCTCAAAAATAAAAAATTCAGATTTCAAGACTTACACTAAACCAATTAGCCTCATTCTTTCCATTTAAAAATGGGCTTTTAAAATTGGTTATCATTTATTTCAAAAGAAAACATTTTATTTTATAAAGATGCAAAGATCATTATTAAAAATAATAGATATATGTGCAGGAATTCTTGCCCAACCCTAACCCCAGTGGATGCATGAGTTTATTCATAGAGAAGAATCAATATGAATTCATTTATTATTTGTGGATAAATGATAAATTATCTTGAGGGAAATGGGTAGTTAAGAAACATGATAAACAAACAAACAAACAAATAATCTGCTGTAATGATCTATTTCTTGCAAAGTAATTCACTGCATATATTGAGGAATAAAAGTATTATAGTACATGGAAAATAAAGGCATTCCCCAGATTATTTTTCAAATACCATTTTTTCCTAAACTCAGAACATTTGTGGAATGATGGTTCCTAAACCATCAAATAATATATTTTATAGGCTAATTCATTTGATAGTGAAAGATTCTTGATTCTGATAAAAGGCCATAAAATCATTGGATCAGTCTCATGGAGTATCAGTCTCATAAATAAATGATGTACTATTTTCTTACAGGGCCCAAAGGGGGAGACTGGAGCTGTGGTATGTAATGGGTAAAATGAGTCCTTATTTGTAAGATGTGCCCTTATGTGTTTGGTCATTAGTTTCCATTTCTAGTTTCCATTTACCTTCTTCTCTCCCTCTGGATAGTTAGTCTCAGTTAGGGAAAGAAAGCAAATGGCCATGGAGAACATAATGTCAAGTGGAGAGGAGATTTGTGGAAGTCATTTTGTCCAATTTCGAAACTAGAAGCCAACATTGACCATTTGGTTTACTTATGAAGCTAAAAGAGAGAGTCTGACCTTATAAAAGGAACCACTTTATGCACATATAGTTGAACTATGGAATTAAATTTTATCAGATGTGATGATGGAAAACAATTTAGTACTAGGCTCAGATTCTTTTAAAAGAAGCTAAAATGGCCATTAGTTCTTATTTGTGCAAGAGAATGTAATCACAAGTTATGCTCCTGTGTAACCTAAATACTGTATAGCCAGACATCACACAGAAAACAGTCTTGAATCTGAATCTTAGTTTCAAGTCATTAAAATGCTCAGCAGGGCAAAAATTGTCATTTCCAAGAAAGCAGTGTGTTTAGCAGCTCATGAAATACATCTGGCTTGATTTACTTAGAGGGTGTTGAAATCAGAAACTATTGTCTTTTTGTTTCTTTTCAAGGGTGAAGCGGGCCCAATGGGACTACCAGGCTTAGAAGGACTACCAGGAGAAAAGGTAGCATTTTAATCGCAAAATAAATGTGGAAAATTGATTGCATTTACCTACTGACAATTATCATTCTTTTCCAATTCTCTTTTACATATTTAAATCATATAGGAAATGCCTCCATTTAGAACAGAATAATTAAAATTTTACAACAGCAGCAAAACTGAGTATTTTAAGCAAATGGATATCACCTTAGTCTTATGACAGCACCAAGCACATGAGATGTTGCCGTTTGTGCTAGGGCAATTTCACAGAATAAGTTGAAGGTAAAAGAAAAAGTTGCTATGCACAACAAAAATATTGGCTGATGATTCTTGGACGCTAACTGCTATTTCTTTTGGGCAAACTACTTTGCACCAGGCTGGCAACTATGGTATGGCCTGTGAATCCAAATGGAATGTACTGTCAATTCCATTCCAATTCCATGACAGATAAAATTTAGGGTGTGGGAAGAAAAAACTATACTTGATTTTACATATAGCATTAAGTCATGGCTTAGTTAACCGTGTTTTTATGAAAAACATTGGCTGGATTCATAAAACAGTAACCATAAACCTTGGTTTCTAAACCACCATAGCTAAAATCATACAGTACAAAATACCAAGACAAAGCATATGATTGCTTCTATTACAAGATGCAGATTCAACCTGTATAAACTTTGCTTTCCTAATCTTTGCAAATCATCTTTCTATATTGTCTGTGATTGTTATTGAGCAACTTGTTATTGAGCAACTTGTTACCTTCTATTAAATAGCTTTGATTTATAATGCTTCCTTCCCTGGCAAAAGAAAAAAGAATGGAAGCTGCTATTGTGTCTTTTCCTAATATTAGTGATAAAATTCCACCTTGCTCCTCTGGACATCTTGAGATTGTAATTGGTAGATTCTTCATTGTGGTCTATTTGAATTATACATAGGGGTATTTGTGCCTCCAGAGCATCCTTTTCAGAAATCAGTATATCAGATTACAAAAGCTGATAAGTACTATCAAGTACTATAAATATTCACATTTGTCATTTTGCCTGTAGCTATAAGCCTATATGTATATGAGATGAATGTGAGAAACAAATCAGATATTGGTTTATTAGAGTATTATATACTCTACATTATATAATTATAGTGCATTTGGCAGGAGTTGCCAGGACAGTAGAAGTTCTATTACTACTATAGTGGACTCTTAATAGGTATATTCCAGGAATAAATTACATTCAACTGACTTCATTTCAATAGGCTTCTCTATTATGTTCTTTAAGCACCAAGTTGGCAGGAAATTGAGATTGCCTTAATTGTAGTAGAAATACAAATTTAGGAAAAGAGAATGTCCTATCCATGCAGTGAGGTTAATAAATGACAAAACGGAGATTATAACAGAATTAATTGTATGATAAAAGAATTTGAATATTCTCATGTTACTATTATCACAATCACGGTCATTATTCCTGGCTATAAACTACCCTGTTTTTCCAGGCTTCCCATTACTTGTAGTCCACCACTCAGAAAACTTCATTTCTTTGTTTTCCTGTTGAATATGGCAAAACAATTGTGACATACATACATACAGTTTACATATGGCTACATGTAAAAAGTTCATGCCTTGAAGATTTTTGGGGATAATTTAAGGTAAAGTGTCATGTCCTGAGTAAAGAGATATACTTTGGAAATACTGCAATGTAGTATATCTTTTTTAGGGTGACCAGGGATCAGTGGGACCTCCAGGAGTTCCAGGAATACCTGTAAGTAAGTTTCCATTTTGTGGAAGTGAATAGTAATCACAATAACTGGAGTAAAGAATAAGAGTAAAGTCTGCTAGTCATGCATTGTATAACAATGTGTTCAAACTGTTGGAAATTGTAACCAAATACTCTGCTGGATGTTCAGAATCAACATTGTCATACCTAATCATTAATCTTTTCTTATATGCTCTTTTCTTACTATAAAATACCTCCTATGTTACTTGCCATCTCATTCTGAATTTTCAAAAGAATTTGGAACTATACCCAAATAGCTAATCTTAACTTTCTTTTTACAAATGATCTCCATTCATATTTAGAAAGTGTTGAGCATACAGTTTTGGAGGAAATTTTTTTGTGGTTAGCAAATCAAGAAAAAATATTCCTTATTTATTTTATGCTAGAAATTAAAACAAATAACAAGACAATGAAAAAACAAGTCCACACCTACGTTCAGAATTAAGAAATCTGTCATGGAAGAATTGCATGAATGAATGAATGAATGAATGAATGAATGAATGAATGAATGAATGAATGAATGATTATCTGATCTTCTCTATTTTTTTTTTCTTTGTTCTATCTGTAATCCATTTTATAGTATTACTGCAATGGGTACATTCAGCTGGGCTATAGATCAACCTCCTGATTTGTTGAGAGTCTATGGTGGTGGTGGGGCATCTATTAATGTGATATCATTGGAAAGAGTGATACCAAAATCTTTTCACATTTTCATCCAACTTATACACATGTAACATAGGAATAGAAGCAATTCACCTTCTAGGGGTTTTCTGCTCTGATTCTCACTTTGATTTAAGTGTGGGGGAATAGAAAACAGTAATGTGACAATTTTGCTCCATTTTGGGGAGCAAATTTTGGGGTTGAAGGACTAACACATGCAGCACTTAAGCTATGACTCTTCTTTTTATGATATATTTTTATAACTAAAACTCCACTTAATTTATGCCATCTGAAAAGTATTTTGGGATCAATTTATATCCTAAGAAGATTTAACAATCTCAAGATATTTAAAAAAAAATTTTTTTTTAAAGATGCTTTACTGTTCAGAAGTAAGTGTCACTGAATTTAGGGTGAGTAGTCTACATTAGTATAGTTTGTATATATAAGAATGGAACCAAAAGCTTTTATAACTGAGGAAGAATTCATTGCTCAGGCAATATCAGTGTAATATACTGTCATCTAATATACATTAAAACAGCTGTAATTACAGAGCAGACTAAATAATTCATTTTTAAAGGTGATTTTCTATGTATTTATTTTCACAGGGAAAGCATGGCACTCCAGGGCCACCAGGAATCCCCGGAGAACCTGTAAGAGCATTTAGGATTCAGCACTCCCATAATAGTATTAGTATTCTGATTGCTTTCAGTTAATATAAAAAACTCTTTATTTTTCCTTTAGGGTGAAAGAGGCCCTGTTGGAGATGTTGGCTTCCCAGGGCCAGAAGGGCCATCAGGAATACCAGTGAGTAATTCAAAAGGGATTCTGGTATGACCCAAGACAGGGATTTGTTTTTTCTTCTTCCAGCTAATTAATTAATGGCCAATTATTGAATGGTTATATTATTATTATTTGTTCACAATCATGTGAAGTCACAGCTACCAGTTCTTTAACTAGGGCTGGTCTTTAGATGCATCAGGTTCTTCCCAAGAATCTAAGAAGTTGTAATGTATCAGCATAATATATGTGCAGATCCAAGCAACGTGGTCTTTTGCAATTGACAAATAGAAATTTTGTTAATGCAGTTTTTTTAAATGCCATCCAAGATTTTTTTGGTATAGTATCCAGTGTGTCGATAATCCTGGGACCACCATAACCAATTTATGCCATAATCTGATCAATTCATTTTAATTAATTATTATTATTAAGTCCCTGAAAAGCTACCCGGCCAAAATTATTGTTTACTCCTCCTCTGCAGGTCCCCAAAATGAAACTGCTAAAATTTACTGGGATTTTCCATTGTCTTACAAGGGAAAAGTGATAAAACTATCTTTACCCTCCTCAGCAATTAAACATACCTGTAAAGGAAATTGACCTCACAATAATAAAAGTGCATACTCTAACCCAGGTATCTATATAGTAATGGGCAATTTTATTATATTAGTTTAGAAGTTAGTTTTATTGATAATTTGCAGGCATTAAATGCTACTCTAAGTCCAACAGCCAGGTAGAACCACTTTGTGGTCATGTGATTGAAGATCCTGAATGAGTAAGACTTGGGGGCAACTGCCAACTGTCTTCAATCACTTTTTCAGTTGACATTTTGCATTCTGAGGGCTTTATGCTTATGTTCTGTTCCGTCTTAAGATATAGATAGCAAAATTCAGACCTTTGGTAATATGAAAATCATTATGTTTCTTTTTCCTTAGGGCTTAAGTGGGAAAGATGGATTGCCTGGTGCTCAGGTAAGAAAACTATTTATGTATGCAGAATATAATTGCGCTTTTGGCCTTTGTCAGCAAGAATATATATATTTAGCAATACTTTCCATTTTTTGTAGGGTGGAATGGGTAAACCTGGTGATAGAGGCCCCAAAGGAGAACGTGTAAGTTACTGTGCCAATCGTTATACTATTTATCCAGCTTATTATTTGCAATTTACATGCATACTTGTAAAATATAAATGCATATAAACTGAAGTATTATAGCTTTGATGGATACAATGGAAATCAAACAGATTAAAATGGCAGATTATTTAGAAGACTTCATGAATTCATTCCAAGTTTGTGACCAAAGCGACCTGAACTGGATGCAGTATTTTAAATGGGGTCTGACTTAGAGTGGGACGATTATTTCCCATATTCTGATCTCCATACTCCTATTAAGGCATCTTCAAATAGTATTAGATTTTTAACAGCTGCAAGACAACTGGTAATCTATCTTTTTCACATTTATTACTGTCAAGCCAGATCTTCCCCATCATATATTTTCTCCCTCATTTGTTCCTATTAAGTTTACAGGATATTTTTAATATTTGAGGCTTTTTAGTGCCCAGGGAAGAAAACTTGTGATGCTGATTCATGTCCTCAAGAAGCCAAAAAAATTTCTTCAACCTGAATGAAAAAACAACAACACTGGTATGAGATTTGGGGTGGAATTTTTGATATTTTTGTAATTCTAGTATATTTGGAGGACATGAATCTGGAGAAGGCTGATTTATATAGTTATCCATTGTTGAAGGAGTAGATTCATATATATATCAAATCTAAGTTGTATGTGTCACCTTCATAATTTCAGTTTGAGTAATGAATCACTTTATATAATTAATATTACAACGAGGACTTATTTCAATTTATTTTGGATTGTAGACAACACTGTCTTTACAGCCCTTATGATAAACACATTAGGGTTAGGGTTAGGGTTATTTTATCCAAAATTCAGAAGATAAACTAAGTAAGAAGGATCTGTTTTAAGCATTTGCTGTATTTAAAAAAAAACTGTAATTAGAAGAATAGGAATTCCTATGGATCTTTCTTTCTTTGAATCAAATACTTCAGTTGTCTATTTTCTTATATTTTCTTTCTTTTGCAGTGCTAAACCCTTATAGCTGATAAGAAAGTAGAACTTTATGGGATTTTCTGGTTGTTTTGCTAATGCATTCCTGTTTTCTTGGTCTTTTCTATGTGGTTCTTTCATAGAATGTTATTCTGTAGTGTAAAGAAATGTTATTTAGTAGGACTGTAAAATGCTTTGAATTTGAAGGCAAAAAAATATGCCTCAAAACATGCAGAAATGCACCCGCTGGTTACTCTTCTTTTTCCAAAATAGTGTGGCTGTCCAATCCTAAGGGGAAAAAAGTATGTTTAAGAACATGCAGAAAGTGCTATGTAAGCACCCTTGCAAAGCTCTAAGGATGTTTTTGGCTGGAAATACAAAGGACTGCACCCCTCTAATTATCATTAATGTTTTCTTTTTCAAGAGATTTAAGATAAATGAAAGCTCAAGCAAAGTATTTGACACGGCATGCTTTTTTTGTTTCAACAGGGTGATCAAGGTATACCGGGAGACAGGGGCCCACAAGGTGAAAGGGGGAAGCCTGGCTTACCAGGAGACCAAGGGCCCCTAGGACCTACTGGATCTGCAGGGCAAAAAGGCAATTCAGGATCTCCAGGTCCAAAGGGCCCTCCAGGTGTCCCAGGAATTCCAGGAATACCAGTAAGCTGAAGGGCAGGGAATGGACAACCTTCATTGGCTATGTGCTGCACCTAACGTTTTGGAAAGGGTAAAGCTGCAGTGGGCAAAATGGCATTATTTAATGGGAAGAACTTATCATGAACAAAGATAATGAAATGGGTTTCTATTCTAAGCCTATTTTAAAGATTAAACAACAGCTTTTATATGTTTTCTACACCAGAAGGGCAGAAAATCCTATTTTTATATTCAGAAATTGCAGTTGGAATAAGTTCTGGGCCTTCAGGTCTGCATGCTGTTCATTGGTTGGAGTTGGCCATCTTTTTCTTGAAAATTCAAAATAAAACTCTGGACAAATAATTGAGAAACAAGTATTTGAAGGCAATAGTATTGTTTGTATGGTGGCAGGAATGGTTATGATGGTAGTAATGCTAGCAGATTTTCATTACATGAATTTTATTTATAAATTTTATTGTTGAAGAGCTCTTAATAGAAACATGAAGACAATGTTATTTGTTTTGATGATTTTGTTGCCCAAGCCATCTATTCTTAAGCTCTCTCATTTTTTATTTCTTCAGGCTGATTCAATTTCATTTGAGGAAATGAAAAAATATGTCAGACAGGAGGTTCTTAGAGTTTTTGAAGGTAAGGAAATGGCATATGTGAAAATATAATACCTGTTTCACATCTCCTTTGTAAATTTTGCTTCCAATTGTGCATTATAGATCTACTGGATATGTAACATTTGAGCGTCAGTCATTTATACAAAATAGATTTAAAATGCTTCAAATGTTACAATTACTAAGGTGTCATAAAAATGCAAGCATGTCTATTGGACAGACGATTCCCACATACCAAAGATCTTGAAAGATAACAGAGCTCAGTTTTTTTCCATCTATACCTGATACAGGAATAGGTTTCAGTTCAGACTAGGCTAATTGCAGAGAGAGACTGTGTGCACCTCTTATATCCCAGCCAACTTCCCCATTATTTTGTTAAAGCACACAAGATTGGAAGTCAAACAAGTGATGTGGCAGAAATGGAAAGTTGAATGGGGATATGGGAGGAGTGCACAAGACTCCCTTAAAATTACATAGTTTATCTATTTTTTTCATGCTTCTAGAAAGTAGTTTCAGACCATCTACTTAAAAGACTAAAATTGATAAATAATAAAGCTTCTCTCATTGGCCCTTCACCCATGGCCATGGCAATTAAATGCATTAAAAAGATAACATATTGCCAAACGCAAATGCACATCTCAGGAAAAATCAGAAAGCAAGCCAGGAAGAAAGGGAGAAGTGAAAAAAAAAGAATAACCATTTTAATGACCACTTATAATTTGATAAACCATAATGCTGTAGATAACATAGTAGATACAAGTATTTTTCCAAGTGTTGAAAAGATATTTAATGCTATTTTATTATCCTTGTGATTTTTTAATAAATGAAGAGAGGATGACTCAGTTTGTGTCTCAGCTGAAGTTGCCTGCTGCTATGCTAGCTTCCCAAACTCATGGGAAGCCAGGTCTTCCAGGAAAAGATGGATTACCTGGGCCACCTGGGGAACCTGGACCACCAGGTAGGGCTTCCAATATCATTCCTATATGCATATTTTTTAAAGCATTCAAACAGTTTCAAAGTTGGGTAAAACTATACAGGTAATAGCTTTCTAAAACTTTTAAATCTGTACTATCATTTTCTAGACTAGACCAACCAATATATTAACATTTGTTTAGAAGTCTGTTTTGTTGTAAAACTAATTAGTGCATAATCTTAATAACTGATCACAACAGTATACTGATATACTCCTTTTATTAATTTACAATTATTCTAACTGAATAATTGGCACCAGAAGATAGGATAGTTCTAATAATAAGAAGATTATCTCATAATGAGTTATTTGAGTTTCTGTTCTTAGGGATCCAATGTGCTATAAAATATACACAAATTAAAGTGTCACCAAAATGAAAAAAACTGTAAATGTTACAATTTATTACTTTTCCGGTAAATTTAACTACATACATATATTCTTGTAATTAGATTTGTGCAGTATATAAAGAAAACTTAGCAAGAAATTCTGTAAAGCGACATGTTGATTAACTAAAAAAAAGGAATGTTTATAGTTTTCAGTATTATATTACATTAGTCTCAGTGAATCAGTGAAAACAAACAATATTGCCATTTTAGATGTACAAACAAGATATTTAGAGTTCACATTGTAAAACTATGATTGGGGTAGTAGATATAAACCCTATATAAGTATAGGTAGTTTTTAATTATTATTTTTTGTTAGTTTGGTCTGCTCGAGTCAGAGCAAGTCAGACTAGAATGAAGAACATGAAAGCAAAGCTGAAGAAGTGCGGAACACAAAGCTGTAAGAGAAGAATAATGGCTTAGAGACTGAGAAAGAGCTCAGAATGAGAAGAACTAGAATGAAAAGATCACACATTGTTACAGAGGACTAGAAGTTTTTCAGAATATGGCTTGCTCCTCAACAAAATATGCAAATTCTTGTAAATAATCAACTTGAATATCTCTGCTGCTAGATTGTTTAACCAGGATGCACAGAGTGAATAGCTAAAGATGTTTGTTAAAAAAAAATGAAAACGAAAACCAGCAAACCAAGATATAATGTGAATGATTTCCCACTGGCATGTGAAGAACTAGAAACAAGGCTTCTAGTCACAACAATAATAAAAGCTGCTTTTAGTGTTATATTTGTAAAGAGATCATTGCAAAATATCTCTGAGTGTAGCATATTACCTCATTGCACCAACCCTAAATCAGCCATGCTTTGAACAAAATGTGTACTTTGAATTATATCCAGGTGTCACCACACAGTAAACATTTCAGTAATTTAGAGGTAATGCTGCAGTTGAAAATTCAGCCAAGTCAGGTTCATTTACTTCCAAAAAGATCTGGCTTGCAAGATCTGCTTCTCAGAAAAATACATCTACCACCAATGTTCCTTTCTTTAAATGCCTCATTCATTCTTCTACAATAGTCCTCAGCCTTTGGGGCTAAATAGCATACTGGGAATATTGAGCATTTATAGGAGCACTATTCCAAAATGGCTGCTGAGGGGTATTCCTGTTCTCCAGATAGTAATTGAGTTCACACAACCTCTTACAAAGCACCAATTTATCAAATTATTACTTGCCAAGCCCTCTATCCACTACCTCATGAGATGTTCTGTAGCTTCCAACTAATTTTTCTCCGCTCACCTCTCCCATTTTGGATATTCAAGGTTACAACTGTAGGACTACCCAATTTGAGCTGCTAAATTCCAGATGGCTACTAAGAGTTCGATACATCTTCCCATACTTCATAACATGGGAGATGAGGTTGTCATTTTTTTAGATTCTCCACAGAATATTGAAAGTGACTAGAAGCCAGTAAATTCAAATTTTGGCCAATCAGAAGTTTGCAGTAGCACTAGGCTGGCAATATTGAAATTGCTTCAACTCTTTTCTGAATGAGTGAAATAGTGTTTTCCAATTGCTTCTCAACAGAATATCAACAGAATGAAAGATTCAATTATACCATTTGAGCAATGGAATCGGTATGGAAGGTGAGGCTAGAAAGAAACAGAACTTGTAGTATGCCCAACATCTTCTTGTATTCAGTATTCAAGCAGGATAGCTTCAGTATTCAAGCAGGATATTCCTATCCCACAATGCACCTAGACAAGAAGACACTATAGACACTAACATGCATTAAAGGAATAACGTCAGTTATTAAGTGAGACATTGAATAAAATATGCTTTGCAAAGCTAAATAATAATCTAGTTATGAAGGGTAAATTTTAAAGCTGAAATTCCTATATTGTTTGGGGGGGGGGAATGATAATCATGTGGCAGTCTGTAATTTCATTAACCCTGGTTTTTATATAACTGAGGAAGTAAAGAAAATATAAAGAATTTTCCTCACAAGTACAAGTGATTCTTCCTTAACAACCACTCATTCAGTGGCCATTCAGACTTCCAATGGCGCTGAACTTACAGCCAGTCCTGGGAGTTCCATCCATCAGGGCATCCCACAGTCAGCCATTTGCAACCTTCTTTGTTGGCTTCTGACAAACGAAGTCAATAGGGAAGCTGACAGGAGGTCGCAAATGGCGACCAAATCTTCGCTTAACAATTCACAGTAATTTGTTTATTGATGTCAACCAGGAATACCAGAATTGCTATTGCTAAGCAACATCATCATGTGGCGTCACACTTTACTGCACTCCTTAGCAATGTAATTTCCATAAACAATTGCATTTGTTCACAGAGGATTACCCATAGACACTTTATATGTGCTTTTTGTTGAAATGTAAATAATGGATACAATTACTACAAAAGTTTTTTTTCAATGTAGCAGATAACTGAATGGATTTCTAAAACATGTCTCAGTGGCTCACTTTTTTTAACAACCTTGTTCTTGCCTAGTTTCATGCACTCATATGATATATAATATTCCTCAAAAGATCCCCACATTTTAAAGATAAAATACCTCCTAAAGAACAAATTCTTCAAAAGATATTCTGAAGCCTGAATCCCAATCATAAAATTTTCTCAGTAGAAAGTACCTTAATGTAAATGCATCTTGTCCAATTATTAAGTTAAGTAGAAGGCAGAGCAATGGATTGTAGAAATATAGCCTGTTTAGTGATAGTTTTAATCTATTGTTCTGTCATCAAACTGGAGGACAAGAGGAATATTTTCTCAAATATGGAGAACTCTAATGTACTATAGATTTCCCGTTCAATAAAAATATACACACACAAATGTTATATATGTTAAGGCAGATTTTGAGTGAAAGATGAAACATGCCAACTTTTCTATTTAGAAGGAACAGAAATGCATACATCAAAGAGAGAAGATTCTTTTTAATGGCCATGAATTCCTACCCCTGGCATTAGAAGGTGTTCTAGACATTTCTAACAATTTTAATGTTTCTTGTCTAGTTTAGAGGTTATAGTACAGTGTCCACGGGCACCATAACATCTGCAGCAGTGGTGGAATTCAAAAAAAATTACTAGCGGTTTTGTGGGCTTGGTGGGGGGTGGGATGGCTTGGTGGGCATGGCAGGGGAAGGATACTGTAAAATCTCCATTCCCACCCCACTCCACAGGGAAGGTTTCTGCAAAATACCATTCCCTCCCCACCCGCTTTCCAGCTAACCTGCTTTCTAGCTCCGTTCTCCTGTGCAGGGCAACAAAAGAAGACCCAGCTGATCAGCTGGGACTTGGGAGGTAGAGAATAGATGGGGGCGTGGCCAATCAGAGGTGGTATTTGCCAATTCTCCAAATTACTCAAAATTTCCGCTACCAGTTCTCCAGAATTGGTCAGAACCTGCTAAATATCACATCTGATCTGCAGCCCTCCTAGATGGTACTAACTCATCCCAAAAATTTAATGAAATATAATATTCTAATGTCCAGAATCTTGCAAGATAGCTTGGAAAATCTTTTATCTCAAACATCACTCAAAGTTGTGCAACACTGTTGGTATCTGAAAAGATTGCTGACCCACCTGTAAGTGAATAGGGAACCCTACACCTTTTAAAGTCTTCTAAATGGGAAACCTAAATTCTAATCTTACAAAAAAGCAGTACTTTTGTTGTCAGTAGGACTGAAGATTCAGGTGTACAGTCTAAAATTCACTGATAATTAGAGAATGATACAATATCTTATTGTCAGCATCCTTTTTTTTTTCAAGCATTCCTGCCTATGTTTGTCTGCTTGGACGTCTACTCATCCAAAGAAGTACTGTTTATTTAAACAGGTTTTGTATTCTCCTCTAAACTTCCCAAATGCTGCCAGGGCTAACAATGTGATTGATTAGTGGAGTATTACAACTGTATCTTTACAATAAATCATAGTTAACAAATAACTTGTTTATGTTTCATTATACATTAATTGAGAGAATTTTAGAGTTACACCTTGTTTCACTTGAGTTTAAAACCTTATAATAACACCATAGTTTTCGCAATAAATTTAAAATGTCACTCAGGTAGACTGTGAAGTTAAACACTGGAGGTTTAATAATTACTAAAATATACCTCATATTTAAAATTGCTATGTTAATGACAGATATAGTTTTGGATTGCTCTTGAATGGTGTTCTCTTACAATATTTAAGTGTTTTACTTACTGTTTTGTCTCTATAAAATAAAGTCAAAATTTACAAATTGTTGATGAAATGTTTCATAAATGTTTTGTTATTGCTCAATAATGTAAAAATATTTTATGTAATTTGGATATGACTAATCATTGGGGGGGGTTAGATTTCATAGTCATAAATTGTGAATTGACTCTTATATTCATGTCAGCAGAAGTTCTGGGTTGCCTTATTTCTTGTTTACCTAGGGTTCAAAATTATTGTTTAATTTCCTTATCCATGACACAATCCAAGTGATTGAAACCTAAGAGGATATCTAAGGGAGAGGGAGACTTTTTTAATGCATAGCACCAAGTCTGCCCATGGGTGGGGGAGTGAAAAAAGTGAAGCAGAATTTCAATCACAAGGCCATGGCCAAAATCTAGGCTTTTTTCATCCTTCCTGAAGATGCCTCCTACCACTCAGCAGGATTGGTTTGGAGTATTATTTTTATTGTAAAATAAAGGAAGGTAATATAACAAACAACAAGCATAACATATGCCCTTGCTAGAAAGTGTAGTGATTGAAATAAATTACATACCTTTCCAACTAACATGTTTATTAAATTAATCATGGTAATTGGAGGACATTAAGAGTTCTATTCAACAGGACATAGTTTTCCAGATATGAAGATATCCCATTTCACTGTCAGTTTGTTTTTTAATATATGTCATTTTCTAAGCAGTATGCATGCTTCCTGATATGCTTGTTTTGTTGAGGTAACAATAATTGAAATCACATTTAACCAAAATTGTGTTATTCTAATTCCCTTCATCTGACAAAACTAGAACATTAATCTCATGTTAGCACTAATATTGACATTAATCTCATGCCTGCACCTCAAATGTTCACTTTGCTGAGAAAAAAATCAGCTACAGGCTTTTGATGTAATTCTTCATTTTCTTGAGCCACTGGCTGGATTCACCTATCTACGCCATGATATGACTTAGTTTTGGTTTAGCAAATATGTGAACTATGTCCTTTGTGAATCATGATTTATGTCTTTGCATGATGCTGAATTCAAATATATGTTGTTTACTCAATCAATTGATAAAGGAACCATGGCTGTTCTGCCAGAGAGTAGATGGGTCAGCTAGCTTCTATTGGTCAGTATCCAGCATGCTACATGGATGCTGCTTTCCAATCAAAGTCAACATGTGTTTTCTGAATATATTGCTAAAGACATTTGTTTTCCTTATTCAGAAGCAAGCAGAGAAGAATCTTGGAAGGAGACATACATCTTTGTCAATTGTGGTCATGCTCTTTGATCAGGAGCATCACTTTGAGCAACGGTGAACAAAGAGTTAAATCAGTCCTAAATTAGGCCCTTTGGTCTCACACACACACACACACTCATACACACACACACACACCAGAAGTAATAACAGACCTCAGCATTTTCAAATTCACAACTTTTAGTTCAAATATGCCTTTCTGACCATGTTATCATTTCTTTCAATATATATTTCCTCTTTAGTATTGTTGTGACAACCCATCTAAAATTGTGTGACTCAACAGTGTGAACTGACACTGCATTTGGAAATAAGCAATTTAGAATTGATTTCTCTCAGCTATCTGCTATATCTGTCTTCATCCTTTGTCCTTTAATTCCCTTAATGTCCCTTAAATGCCTTTGATGCCTGACAGTTTTTCAGAACCATTGATTAGTCTTCCCATTTTCTGGCAGTAGAAGATGGAATTTGTTTTAAAATCCTGCTTTTTCACAAAACCACTTTGTATCTCAATTATAGCTCTTACAAATATCTGATTCGAGTTTCATAACATGGATGAATATAAAGAGGCACAATTGTCTATATGTTTTCCCTTGATTTCACTGAAGGTATCTGAAACTTTTTTCTTCAGAATTGCTTATACAACTTCATAAGGTGAAATCTATTCATATAATTGACTTCAAAACTGGAGTTCAGTCATAGGGAACAACCAGGAGGGCCTTTTTGTCTTCCTCAGAAACAACTATTTTAAAGGCCGCAAATCCATTCAGGCCTACCAGATCTTTATGAACATTCTCCACATCTATCAAAATGGAATTCTAATATTCCCAAGAAGAAAAAACAATGCTATTTATATCTCAAAGAAGCGGCTTCCCCTCCTGTTTTATTTTTAATAATTTCCACATGTATCAGTATTTTAGATATAGCAGCCTTTTCCAATTTATCACACCATGGCTGTTCTGCAGGACAGTAAATGGGTCAGCTGGCTTCTATTGGTCAGTATCCAGCATACTATTGTACCTACATGGATGCTGCTTCCCAATTAGAGTCAAACTATGTTTTCTAAATGTATTGTTAAAGACATTTGTGATGTGCTGGGATTGTCCCAGAATTTTTACCTGGTATGGACATGAAATACTTCAGGAAGGTTCCAGATCAAGGAAAACTGATGTAGGTAGTCTCTATACTAGTGCAAACTTAAATTCAGATCCCCATGTCCATGTTGTGGTTAGGTTCTTATATTGTGCTAAACTATCATGATCTTATGGTTTATTGTGAACTTAGTGCAGTATGTGAACCAACTCAATACAATATCTGAATAACCTTGAATTTTTCAGCAACCTTCACATATAAAGCATGCAATGGCTACATCATTCTGTAATTATCCGTTCCTTGATAAACTAAGTGCATATACTTGAACCTAAATTTCCTGTGTTTAGATAAAAGCTATATTTTATCCTGTACTTGGTTTGGCAGCTCATTGCTGCTGAAATCTCAGTTTGCAAGCCATATCATAATATGTCCTGTGCTCAGCACTTTTAATGATATCCTAAACTTACCGCAAAGTCGTTCAATTCCCTGCCAATTCCCCATGAAACTTATTCTCAAGTATTAACAGACTCCATTGTTTCACCTTCCACTGCATCTTCCGGTCTTCAAGTACACATTAATCCAAATCAGGCAAAATTAATGCCAATAAATGGTTAAATATACCTAGCCAGCACTTTTATGTCAACCTCTGCTCCTCTCCACAGGAAATTTTCGGTGTATAGGAAGTATGTAAAATATTGCTTAAATTTCCTGCATGGGAAGATAAGTTAAAATGCTCATTGGGGAAAGAGTCTAACAAAACTTTAAAGGTGTCATTTCAGAACACTCTTATTCCGTTTGTATTTATCTTCTCTAGGCTACAGAGGACAAAAAGGTGAAAGAGGTGAGCCTGGAATTGGCCTGCCAGGTGATCCTGGCCCACCTGGTCCTACAGGTAAAAATAACTCCTCCTATTCTTGTTAATACAGCAAATACTGTATATATATCTACATCTATATCTATATCTACATATCTATCTATCTATCTATCTATCTATCTATCTATCTATCTATCTATCTAAGTTTTCGCGGGTATTTATATGTATGGTATTCAGCTTTGTTCGGGTATTTTCCCACATCATTATAGTTGTGCTTTTAAAGTTGTAGCAACGTTTTGGCAGAATCTCATCTGCCATCATCAGGCTTCTGTATAGTGTTTGTCTGTGAGTCAGACGTTCATAGCCGTTTCAGTTTTAAATTTGGTGCTAGCCTACTGCTGTGCCAGAATGGTTTTTTCTTCATCCTGCTTGGTTGGGAGTCTTGGTCTGTGTTGATTGGTCTTGGAGTTTGCTGTGTGCTGCTTGATTGGTGTTTCTAATATCTTCTGTCTGTTTTGTAGCTTTTTTTGTCTTGATGGGCTGGCAACATTGGTTTTCCTGTATTGGAGGCTTTTAGTGCAGCTTGGCTCCGAGTAAACGGACGGCTATCATTTATTAGGAAGCTGGGTTTCACCTGGGTGCCTGGTTGGGGTGTGTTTGAGCTGGAGGTATCGGGGGAGGGTCTGTTTGTGCCCAGGTATTTGCCTGGCTTGTGGTGTGGAGATTTTTTTGTTTGAGAGTGCAGGCTTCCAGATAATTGACAGTCTGGTGGAGTCATCTCTTCTATTCATGCTTTAAGGTCTTTTTTCAATCTCTATGGCTTCTCTGATAATTCTGTAGCTGGGGTTTTCTATAGTGGCTAGGGTGCCACCCACAAACCCAAACTATGGTTAAGCTACATCAATGACACATTTGTTATTTGGCCCCATGGAAAAGAAAACCTAAACAATTTCCGAACACACCTAAACAGCACACACCCCAAAATCAAATTCACCATGGAAACAGAAACAAACAAACAACTACTATTCCTAGATGTACTAATGTACAAAAAAACAGATGGCACACTAGGACATACCATATACCAGAAGAAAACACACACCAACCGCTACCTCAACACCCAATCCCACCACCACCCAACACAGATAAACTCTGGGGTCAAAACACTAATTGCTAGAACCAAACACCTGGCAGACAAGACACACATAAAGACTGAACTATGCACCCTGACTAAAGTACTGACAGCCAACGGCTTCCACAAAAGCAAAATCACTGGCTTGATCCACAAAAACACGCTGAGACATAATGGAGACCTAGAAGATGAACAGACCTATGGAACAGCTGTCTTGCCCTACATAAGAGGTACTACAGACAAAATCAGTAAGATACTACACAGGCATCACATCAAGACTGCCTTCAAAACAGACAGAGAAATAGCAGCCATCCTAAGATGAAATTGACCTGGAAAACCAAGGCATATATGAAGTCCCCTGTGCATCATGCCCTGCCACATACATTGGACAGACCAATAGAAGAATAAGTACCCACCTGGATGAACACAAAAATGCAGTAAAAAAGCTGGAACCCACTTCCTCATTAGTCCAACACATGAAAGCCACAGGTCATAGCATCGACTTCAATGGCACCAAAACCCTAGCCACTATAGAAAACCCCAGCTACAGAATTATCAGAGAAGCCATAGAGATTGAAAAAAGACCTGAAAGCATTAATAGAAGAGATGACTCCACCAGACTGTCAATTATCTGGAAGCCTGCACTCTCAAACAAAATAATCTCCACACCACAAGCCAGGCAAACACCTGGGCACAAACAGACCCCTCCGATACCTCCAGCTGAAACACACCCCAAACAGACAGAAGATATTAGAAACACCAATCAAGCAGAACACAGCAAACTCCAAGACCAATCAACACAGACCAAGACTCCCAACCAAGCAGGATGAAGAAAAAACCATTCTGGCACAGCAGTAGACTAGCACCAAATTTAAAACAGAAACGGCTGTGAAAGTCTGACTCACAGACGAACACTATACAGAAGCCTGATGATGGCAGATGAGATTCTGCCGAAACGTTGCCACAACTTTAAAAGCACAACTATAATGACATGGGAAAATACCCGAACAAAGCTGAATACCATCCATATATATATATATTCAAAAACAACTAAATTGAGTTGCCCTGTAATGCATAACTTCTGAAATAAAAGTCACGACCCACCACTGGATCCCTGACTAAAATTAACAAGGCTAATTG